>NW_026689815.1:60000-85000 GCF_943734765.1 Anopheles ziemanni | reverse complement strand
CCATCTCGGTGGTATGTCAGTATCACCTATACTCCAGACCACTTGCATGGTTAGCAAGCGTTGTGATCTAATGGCCCAACCGGGCAAACACTTTGGGTTCGCAAGGACTTAGAGTGCCGGGACGGGTTGGCGGATCCAACACTCTGGGTACCTCCGGGTACTTGGGGTTGGTTGAGGACTTGGTGAACAAACACTTGATATACACTCTCCGGATGTACTTCGGGTGTCACCTGTTGTCCGAGACCACTTGCATGGTTAGCAAGCGTTGTGATTCAATGGCCCTACCGGGCAAACACTTTGGGTTCGCAAGGACTTGGAGTGCCGGGACGGGTTGGCGGATCCAACACTCTGGGTACCTCCGGGTACTTGGGGTTGGTTGAGGACTTGGTGAACAAACACTTGTTGTACACTCTCCGGATGTACTTCGGGTGTCACCTGTTGTCCGAGGCCACTTGCATGGTAGCAAGCGTTGTGATACAATGGCCCTACCGGGCAAACACTTTGGGTTCGCAAGGACTTGGAGTGCCGGGACGGGTTTGCGGATCCAACACTCTGGGTACCTCCGGGTACTTGGGGTTGGTTGAGGACTTGGTGAACAAACACTTGATATACACTCTTCGGATGTACTTCGGGTATCGCCTGTTGTCCGAGACCACTTGCATGGTTAGCAAGCGTTGTGGTCTAATGGCCCTACCGGGCAAACACTTTGGGTTCGCGAGGACTTAGAGTGCTGGTAGTGGTTGGCGGACCCAACACTCTGGGTACCTCCGGGTACTTGGGGTTGGTTGAGGACTTGGTGAACAAACACTTGATATACACTCTTCGGATGTACTTCGGGTGTCACCTGTTGTCCGAGGCCACTTGCATGGTTAGCAAGCGTTGTGGTCTAATGGCCCTACCGGGCAAACACTTTGGGTTCGCGAGGACTTGGAGTGCTGGTAGTGGTTGGCGGACCCAACACTCTGGGTACCTCCGGGTACTTGGGGTTGGTTGCGAACTTGGTGAAGATACCCCTGTCACCTTGTTCGAGGCCACTTGCATGGTCGCAAGCGTTGTGATACAATGGCCCTACCGGGCAAACACTTTGGGTTCGCAAGGACTTGGAGTGCTGGTAGTGGTTGGCGGATCCAACACTCTGGGTACCTCCGGGTACTTGGGGTTGGTTGAGGACTTGGTGAGCAAACACTTGATATACGTTCTTCGGATGTACTTCGGGTGTCACCTGTTGTCCGAGGCCACTTGCATGGTCAACGGTTGAGGTGGTAATGGCGGGTCGGTGCTGTAGGGTGCCGGCCTGTTGGCTGCCTTGGCCGGGTTGGTTGGTTAACACTTGATTGAGCTTGCACCCGAGGGTAATGGCACTTGAAGGTGGGTACCGGCCGGCTGACCTGGTGTGATGGTTGGTTGGTGAACACTTGGCGGTACTTGCACTTGGCTGTGCTTGGACTTGAAGGTGGGATCCGGCTGGCCTAGGCCATTGGTGGTTGGTTGGTTGGTTAGCCCTTAGCTGGGCTGGCTGGCTGGCTGGCCATCGGTGGTGTGGTGTGTTGGGCGGTTGGTGAACACTTGGCGGTACTTGCACTTGGCTGTGCTTGGACTTGAAGGTGGGATCCGGCTGGCCTAGGCCATTGGTGGTTGGTTGGTGGGTTAGCCCTTAGCTGGGCTGGCTGGCTGGCTGGCCATCGGTGGTGTGGTGTGGTGTGGTGTGTGGAGTCGAGCATCGCGCGCCGTTGCCTTCTTCGGAGTGTTGTGGGTACGCAAGTGCTTGCAGTGCAAAGAGGTTGGTGATGGAGTGACATTGCCTTCACCATGGAGTTGCGGGTACTTAGGTACTTGCAAGGAGATGGTGGTATGGTGGTGTTGCGTGTGTGGTGTTCGATTAGAAAGATATAATTTCTAAGTCCGGATTAGTGCTGTCAGTGGGGCCCCCGCTAACAGGTCCTGCACGGCCACCGTGGGGCTTGACTTGGCGCTATTCCGGACTTGGGGCGATCACGATGTCCCCGTGCGGGACTTAGAAGATGGAAGAACACAAGTACCCTTATCCCATGACTTGTGAGCGATTGGCATACGTTACCACATGAAGAGAAAAATTGGCTAAGTCCCGGATCCATATTATATGAAGAGAAAAATCGGCTAAGTCCCGGATCCATATTATATGAAGAGAAAAATTGGCTAAGTCCCGGATCCATATTATATAAAGAGAAATATCGGCTAAGTCCAGGATCCATATATAATAACCTAATAATCGGCTAAGTCCCGGATCCATATTATATGAAGAGAAAAATCGGCTAAGTCCAGGATCCATATATAATAACCTAATAATCGGCTAAGTCCAGGATCCATATATAATAACCTAATAACAGGCTAAGTCCAGGATCCATATTATATGAAGAGAAAAATCGGCTAAGTCCGAGATTGGGTCTGTCAGACATACACTTTCAAGATACCACACAAGCAAGCAAGATGGCCTAGTGATGGAACCATATAATATGAAGAGAAAAATCGGCTAAGTCCGAGATTGGGTCTGTCGGAAATACACTATCAAGTTACCACACAAGCAAGCAAGATGGCCTAATGATGGATCCATATGATATGAAGAGAAAAATCGGCTAAGTCCAGGATCCATATAATATGAAGAGAAAAATCGGCTAAGTCCCAGATTGGGTCTGTCAGAAATACACTTCCAAGTTACCACACAAGCAAGCAAGATGGCCTAGTGATGGATCCATATGATATGAAGAGAAAAATCGGCTAAGTCCAGGATCCATATAATATGAAGAGAAAAATCGGCTAAGTCCCAGATTGGGTCTGTCAGAAATACACTTCCAAGTTACCACACAAGCAAGCAAGATGGCCTAGTGATGGATCCATATGATATGAAGAGAAAAATCGGCTAAGTCCCAGATTGGGTCTGTCAGAAATACACTTCCAAGTTACCACACAAGCAAGCAAGATGGCCTAGTGATGGATCCATATGATATGAAGAGAAAAATCGGCTAAGTCCAGGATCCATATAATATGAAGAGAAAAATCGGCTAAGTCCCAGATTGGGTCTGTCAGAAATACACTTCCAAGTTACCACACAAGCAAGCAAGATGGCCTAGTGATGGATCCATATGATATGAAGAGAAAAATCGGCTAAGTCCAGGATCCATATAATATGAAGAGAAAAATCGGCTAAGTCCCAGATTGGGTCTGTCAGAAATACACTTCCAAGTTACCACACAAGCAAGCAAGATGGCCTAGTGATGGATCCATATAATATGAAGAGAAAAATCGGCTAAGTCCGAGATTGGGTCTGTCGGAAATACACTTTCAAGTTACCACACAAGCAAGCAAGTTACCACATGAAGAGAAAGCCGGCAAAGTCCGGGAATGTTACCACATGAACTGGAAAATGGGCAAAAACCTACCTTCACAGGCAACGTGAATAAGTCAGGCTGTAGACATCGGATCGACAAGCCAAAGACTGATATGGAAAGGAAATGAGTAGTACTAGCTTTCCTGAGAGTTGCAGAGCTTAGACTGCATATGAACGAAAGTTATTAAGCGTCAAAGTCAGAGAAGTTACCCAAAGGAACACAAGTTCCAACTTAGAGCATGTATACCGCCTAGACGGTAAGAGGTACGGCCAGGCTGAGGAATAAGGAAATGTTGGCCAACATGTTCCCTAACTATCCCCCGAAGACCGCAAAGCAATCCAACATCAACCAAGAAAGTTATAGCCCGATCAAGGAAACACCTACTTTGCACCGATATTGCACCAAATACATGTACAAAGCACCTTCGGTTGCATACCTGCAGGGGCTTACCATAGTAGGCCATGGAAGACCGATATACCGAACATAATCACTTTCTATCTCCTCGGGTGTTTGAGATAGCGCTTTGCGGTACAAGAACGAAAGTTAGACTATATCTTGGTGCATCTTTTTGCCCAAGATCACAAGACCCTATCTACCAAGGCAAGAAAGTTGTGTGGGGACAAAATGTCCAAAAGTGCCCAAAGTGGCACACTTGAACCATATATTCGAGAAAAACACAAGTGTGGGCCCGAGCTAGCAAGTTGAAATGTTCTGACCGTCAGTAGCCCTAGTTGAGGTGCACTTATCATTATATGAGGCCAACGTGCCAGCTAGTCTCTAAAGGGGCGATATGGGTGTTCCAAGGTTTGTACCCAATTGAGGAAAAAACAGGGTAAGGTACGGTGTACCGCGAATAACTCGGGCTATAGATGTCCGACCGATGAGTTTGGCATATGTATGGAAAGGTCTCGACGAGACCTAACTACCCTGAAAGTATGAAGGCAAAGACTTGAATGACCGGGAAGTTATTAAGTGCACAAGTGGTAAAGTTGCACCAAAGTCCATGTTACCCGAAGTGGTACATGAACACCCAATATTCGACCAAAACACAAGTTTAGAGACGAGCTAGCGAGCTACATTGTTCAGACCGTCAGTAGCCCGCATCAAGACACGCATTTCATTATATTGAGCCTAGCCGCTAGCTCGACTCGAAGTCGGTCATATGGTTGGTTGATGGTTTGGACCGACCACGTGGTGTACCAAGGTGATGTACCTTTCATGAATTAAAACTCTGGCTGTATGGCACTGAGCGACAAGCTAAGAAGTGATTTATAATAGTCTTGAGTGGGACTATTTAGGAAAAATGCGAACAAAAAATCACAAAGTCCTTGGGCGAAGCTATTAGCGAAACATAGAGCAAATTGGTACCAAAAACTATGGAAATGGGACTTGAGTCAAAAATAACCGCAAGTTGGAGAAGAGATAGCAAGCTTGCGTAGAACATTTATAACTAGTGCGTGGTATGACCAACAAAAATGTGTATGGGGCCAAGGCGCTGGCTGGCCTCCAAAGTGGTGATATGGGCGATTCAAAGTTTGTACCCAAGTACGAACAAGTATGGAAAAAACAGGGTAAGGTACCAAGTACCATGAATAACTTCGGCTGTAGGTGGCCGAGCGAGGCAAACCGCATATCGTTGGAAAGGTCTCGAGGTGACCTATCTACCCTGAAAGTTTCATGAGCCTAAGTTGAAAGACCACGGAGATATTAGGTGATGATGGTCCAATTCGGGGACCAAGTCGCAGGAAATGGCACTTGACGAAAATCACCCTTGGAAGGTGAATACCGGCTTACCGGTAAGAGATAGCGACTTGGCGTAGAATATTCATAAGTTGGGCGTGAATAGACGCAACTTTCATTATATGGGGGCAACCCGGTCAGGGTGCTCCAAGTCGGTCGTTTGGTCGGTTTATGGTTTGGGCCGACCACGTAGTGTACCAAGGTGAGGTACCTTTCATGAATTATAACTCGGTCAGTTTGCCACCGAGCGGAAAGTTCCGGTGTGATTTGGAATGGTCTTGAGTGGGACTATCAAGGAAAAATACCAATCGAAAATCAGCTTGTCCATGGCCGAAGCTATTAGTGAAACATATAGCAAAATGGGTCCAAAAACGAATGAAATGGGAATTGGACCAAGAATAACGGCAAGTTGGAGAAGAGATAGCAAGTTGGCGTAGAACAATTATATTTGGTGCATGGCATGACCAACAAAAAAGTATATGGGGCCAAGGTGCTGGCTGGCCTCCAAAGTGGAGATATGGGCGATCCAAAGTTTGTACCCAAGTACGAACAAGTATGGAAAAAACAGGGTAAGGTACCAAGTACCATTAATAACTTCGGCTGTAGATGGCCGAGCGAGGCAAACGGCTCACTGTTGGAAAGGTCTCGGGGAGACCTATCTACCCTGAAAGTTTCATGAGGCTGAATTGAAAGACCACGGAGATATTAGGTGATGATGGTCGTATTCGGGGACCAAGTCGCAGGAAATGGCACTTGACCAAAATCCCCCTTGGAAGGTGAATACCGGCTTACCGGTAAGAGATAGCGACTTGGCGTAGAATATTCATAAGTTGGGCGTGTAGAGACGCAACTTTCATTATATGGGGCCAACCCGGTCAGGGTGCTCCAAGTCGGTCGTTTGGTCGGTTTATGGTTTGGGCCGACCACGTGGTGTACCAAGTTGAGGTACCTTTCATGAATTATAACTCGGTCAGTTTGCCACCGAGCGACAAGCTGCGGTGTGTTTTGGAATGGTCTTGAGTGGGACTATCAAGGAAAAATACAAATAGAAAATCAGCTTGTCCATGGCCGAAGCTATTAGTGAAACATATAGCAAAATGGGTCCAAAAACGAATGAAATGGGACTTGGACCAAGAATAACGGCAAGTTGGAGAAGAGATAGCAAGTTGGCGTAGAACAATTATATTTGGTGCATGGTATGACCAACAAAAAAGTATATGAGGCCAAGGTGCTGGCTGGCCTCCAAAGTGGAGATATGGGCGATCCAAAGTTTGTACCCAAGTATGGCAAAAACTGGTAGAGGTACCTTTCATGAATTACTGCTCAGGCTGTATGGCACTTAGCGGGACGCTTGGCTCTGGTATGGAATAGTCTTGAGTGGGACTATCAAGGAAAAATACGAACAAAAAATCACCATGTCCACGGACGAAGGTATTAGCGAAACTTAGAGCGAAATTGCGACCAAGTCGCTGGAAATGGCCCTTGGACCAAGTATACCGTCAAGGCGGTACGAGAAAGCGAGTTGACGTGGAATATTTATAAGTTTGCCTCCACGAGACGAAAGTTTAGTTATATGGGGCCAACCCGCTCAGGGTTGTCCAAGTCGGTCATATGGCTGATCGAAATTTTCGACCAAGTACTGAGAAAACAGGGTAAGGTACCGTGTACCTCGAATAACTTTGGCTGTAGATGTCCGAGCGAGGCAAACGGCAATGCGTTGGAAAGGTCTTAAGGTGTTCTAGGCACCCTGAAAGTTTGAAAAGGCTATCTGGAAAACTCGTGGAGATATTAGAGAAACATTGGGCCCAAAAGATACCAAGTCGCAGGAAATGGGCCCTCCAAGAACACCCTAAAATCCCAATTACGGCTAAGTTGCAGGCCAGCTAGCGAAGTGAAATGTTCTAGGCATAACTAGAACACGTTAATGCGCAACTTTTTGAATCAGAACTTTTTTCGATATCTGGCCCCCAAAGGGGGGATATGGGCGATCAAAGGATTTTTCCAAGTTTCGGTACTTTTTACGGTATCGCTCATAGCTCCGGCTGTATGCAAGCAAATGACAATCTAAGACATGATTTGGAAAGGTATTGAGCAGTACTAACTTACGTTTGAACACAGCGAAGCGCTATCGGTTCATGGCAAGGCCGATATAAGCAGTCAAAGATGAAAAATGTTGACAAAATGAACAAAAATTACCTTGGTACGCGAATAGCGGCCAGGGATGAAGAGGTACGAAGGTGGTGTAGAAGAATTATAATTAGGGCTTGGTACGCTCTAAAAGTTTGCCGAAGACCGCAAAGCGCTCAGACCCATAGAAAGTGGCCATTTGGGCCGAACAGTGCGTGCAAAGAGGTGAAAATGCAAAAATTGCACTTTGTGGGGCGATTTGCGGGGGGAAGGAGGGGTCGGAGGGCAAAATGTCCCTTGACCAAAAAGTCTTATCTCGTCAAGATCTACAACATTGCCGAAGACCGCAAAGCGCTAGCTCGCAATCGAAAAATCGAGAATTTGAAAATTTTCTAAGTCTTGGGCTCCCTAAGGAAAAGTTTCAAAAATCACGTTTGTCCCCAATTTTGAAGGGGAAGGAGTCGGTTCCGGGGCATGGTGTCTTCGGCAAAAAGTCTTATCTTTTTGCGTACTTTCGACTAGTTCAATAAAAATTTTTGACCCAAAATTTGTTCGGCGGACCCCTAGGTCGAAAAACCCGAAAAAAGTCGAAAAAAGTCGAAAATGTCGAAAAATGAGAAAACCTCATATTCGGACTCTACACGAGCCCCAGATATTGAAAAGTGAAATCCGCGGTCGATTTGGAACAAAAAATTTACCTAGGCAAAGTTGTATGGAGGTAGGGACCCCTGAGAAAAAAGTTTGGTCCCGAGGCTCCTTGGACCACCAAGTCCCTAGGTCGGACCAAAATCGGAAAAAATCCGACCAAAGTCGAAAGTGTCGAAAATTTTAAAAAACCCCTTTTGGGGCCCTATGGCCTCCCTAGATAATGAAAAGTGAGGTCCGCGGCCGATCCGGAAGAAAAACTTGACCTAGGGAAACTTGTATGACGGTGGGGACCCAAAAAAATTTCGATGAGTGTAGTTTAGACAGGCCGGAAAATGTATCGGTGGTCCGTATCAAGGGACGTCTTTTAGTTCCATGGGGTGGTGGTCGTCGAACAAAGTCGCCTAGGTCGACCACCAGAAAGACCAGTCGTGTTGTAATGGATGTTTTGACCACTTTACTAGGGAAACCTAGTAGGTCGAAGCAAATTTGGGGTTCGAGATGAGTTGGTGAAAGTTGGTCCAACCTAGGTGTGCTTGGTGGAGGTTGACCATGAAAGTAGAGCATGATGGGAATGACCATAACTTTGGTTCTAGATGTCGGATCGGTACACTTTCGGCAGTTTTGGAAAGGTGAAGGCCTGCTCTAGCTATGTTTCCTACCAAGCTGAGCGCCTACTAGTGACCCGGAGGAGGTATTAAGGGTCAAAGGCAAAAAGGGGTACCCTAAAGTGCGTGTGACCAAGAAAATGGGAAAAACGGTATCGCCTATAGCTCAGGCTGTATGGCTCGGATCGGAAAGCTTGGATATGCGTTGGAAAGGTCTTGACGAGCGCTAGCTATGTGTCCTACCAAGCGAAGCGCTAGGTGTTGAGCAAGTCGGTCATATTAGAGGGCAAAGGTGAAAAATGGTGGTTTAGAGGCGAAAATTCACCTTATGATCGAAAATAGCGGGCGAACGATAAGAGCTACGAACACGGCGTAGAACAATCATAAGTACGTTACCACAAGACCTAACTTTGGCCAATATAGAGCGAGAAGATCGGAGGTACCCATCAGGGTGATATGGCTGGTTCAAAGTTGGACCAAAACGAGACTTGAGAAATGGATTGAAACACGGTATCGCGAATAACTCAGGCTGTATGGAACGGATCGACAAGCTTAGATCAGTGTTGGAAAGGTCGAACCGAGCGCTAACTATAATCCCAAACAACCGAAGCGCTAAGTGTTGAGCAAAACTGAGTTATTAAGCGACAAAGTGGAAAAATAATACCAAAATGGCCAAAAATCACACAAGACCAAGAATACCGAGCAAGCGGTAAGAGATAGCGGGTTGACGTAGAATACTTATAAGTTTGCCTCTACGAGACCTAAAAGTCGTCCATAGAAAGCGAGAAGATCGGACCACTCTGGAAGGGTGATACGAGTGGTCAAAAATTAGCAAAAATGAAACATGGCTAAAATGGATTTGACTTGTGCACCATGTAGCTCCGGCTGTATGGCATGGATTGTAGAGCTAGGATATGTTTTGGAAAGGTAACACCCAGCGCTAGATACGACTAGAAGAAAGCAAAGCGCTAACTAGCATGATTTGGAAGTTATTAAGCGTCAAAGTCGAAAAATGTTACCAAAATTGAAACTCGAGTACATTGGGCCAAAAAGTACAAGTTGTGAAATTTGGACTTACGAGTAAAATACCGAGCAGGCGGTAAGAGATAGAGACTTGGTGTAGAACAATTATAAGTTGGGCATGTTATAACCTATATTTGGCCCGAACATAGTCTCGAGATCGGTGGTACCTAAAAGGGTGGTACAGGTGTTAGATGGTTTTCCCAGAGCATAAGCTCCACATGATATGGAAAACGGGAAACATCATAACTTCGGCTGTATGGCATGGAATGGAACGAACAAGGTATCGATGGAAAGAGAAAAGGTAGCGCTAACTATAATTCCTTCCAAGCAAAGCGCTAGCATGTGACCGTTCGGGTGTTATTGTGAGTCAAAGTCTGAAATTGTTACCACGAGAGGCGAAAATCCAACTAAGTCCATGAATACCGGGCTGGCGGTAAGAGATACGGCTTGGCCGTAGAACATTTATAAGTTGGCCAAGACAAGGCCTAAGTTTCGTCCATAGACGACAAGAAGATCGAAGATACCTGAAGGTGAGATATGGGCGTCCCAAAGTGGGCCTTTGAAAAAGTGACAAACTTCCCTTATAACAGCATACACCAAATATCTCTGGCTCTATGGCACCGAATAAGAAGTTGAGCTCAGCGACAGAAAGGTGATAGTCAGCGCTAAATATCATACGAACAGAGTGAAGCGCTAAAGGGAAAGGATCTTGGTGATATAAGGTGACAAAGTCGAGAAAAGTTGCCTCAAAATCATGAAAAATGTGAAAAAATGGCTAAGTCCCGGGTGCCTTAAGGGCAGGTTAATCGAATGTACCGAGCTGGCGGTACGAGATAGAGACTTGGTGTAGAACAATTATATGTTTGGCATGGCAAGACCTACATTCGGCCAATACAAAGTGAGAAGATCAAAGATACCCGCAAGGGTGATATTGGTGTCCAAAGGAAAAAAGCACTAAGTCTTGGGAAACTTATATGAAGAAAAAGGACCCTGATGGGTCATATGGGATGGATCGAAAAATCGGCTAAGTCCCAAAATGGGGATGTCAGAACTACACTCATGTGTTACCACATCAAGCAAGGCAAACTTATATGAAGGAAAGGACCCTGATGGGTCATATGGTATTGATCGAAAAATCGGCTAAGTCCCAAAATGGGGATGTCAGAACTACACTCAAATGTTACCACACCAAGCAAGGCAAACTTATATGAAGCAAAGGACCCTGATGGGTCATATGGTATTTATCGAAAAATCGGCTAAGTCCCAAAATGGGGATGTCAGAACTACACTCAAATGTTACCACACCAAGCAAGGCAAACTTATATGAAGCAAAGGACCCTGATGGGTCATATGGTATTGATCGAAAAATCGGCTAAGTCCCAAAATGGGGATGTCAGAACTACACTCAAATGTTACCACACCAAGCAAGGCAAACTTATATGAAGGCAAGGACCCTGATGGGTCATATGGTATTTTACGAAAAATCGGCTAAGTCCCAAAATGGGGATGTCAGAACTACACTCAAATGTTACCACACCAAGCAAGGCAAACTTATATGAAGCAAAGGACCCTGATGGGTCATATGGTATTTTACGAAAAATCGGCTAAGTCCCAAAATGGGGATGTCAGAACTACACTCAAATGTTACCACACCAAGCAAGGCAAACTTATATGAAGCAAAGGACCCTGATGGGTCATATGGTATTTTACGAAAAATCGGCTAAGTCCCAAAATGGTGATGTCAGAACTACACTCAAATGTTACCACACCAAGCAAGGCAAACTTATATGAAGGCAAGGACCCTGATGGGTCATATGGTATTTTACGAAAAATCGGCTAAGTCCCAAAATGGGGATGTCAGAACTACACTCAAATGTTACCACACCAAGCAAGGCAAACTTATATGAAGCAAAGGACCCTGATGGGTCATATGGTATTTTACGAAAAATCGGCTAAGTCCCAAAATGATGATGTCAGAACTACACTCAAATGTTACCACACCAAGCAAGGCAAACTTATATGAAGGCAAGGACCCATATGGGTCATATGGCATTTTACGAAAAATCGGCTAAGTCCCAAAATGAGGATGTCAGAACTACACTCAAATGTTACCACACCAAGCAAGGCAAACTTATATGAAGCAAAGGACCCTGATGGGTCATATGGTATTTTACGAAAAATCGGCTAAGTCCCAAAATGATGATGTCAGAACTACACTCAAATGTTACCACACCAAGCAAGGCAAACTTATATGAAGGCAAGGACCCTGATGGGTCATATGGTATTTTACGAAAAATCGGCTAAGTCCCAAAATGGGGATGTCAGAACTACACTCAAATGTTACCACACCAAGCAAGGCAAACTTATATGAAGCAAAGGACCCTGATGGGTCATATGGTATTTTACGAAAAATCGGCTAAGTCCCAAAATGATGATGTCAGAACTACACTCAAATGTTACCACACCAAGCAAGGCAAACTTATATGAAGGCAAGGACCCATATGGGTCATATGGCATTTTACGAAAAATCGGCTAAGTCCCAAAATGAGGATGTCAGAACTACACTCAAATGTTACCACACCAAGCAAGGCAAACTTATATGAAGCAAAGGACCCTGATGGGTCATATGGTATTTTACGAAAAATCGGCTAAGTCCCAAAATGATGATGTCAGAACTACACTCAAATGTTACCACACCAAGCAAGGCAAACTTATATGAAGGCAAGGACCCTGATGGGTCATATGGTATTTTACGAAAAATCGGCTAAGTCCCAAAATGGGGATGTCAGAACTACACTCAAATGTTACCACACCAAGCAAGGCAAACTTATATGAAGCAAAGGACCCTGATGGGTCATATGGTATTTTACGAAAAATCGGCTAAGTCCCAAAATGATGATGTCAGAACTACACTCAAATGTTACCACACCAAGCAAGACAAACTTATATGAAGGCAAGGACCCATATGGGTCATATGGCATTTTACGAAAAATCGGCTAAGTCCCAAAATGAGGATGTCAGAACTACACTCAAATGTTACCACACCAAGCAAGGCAAACTTATATGAAGCAAAGGACCCTGATGGGTCATATGGTATTTTACGAAAAATCGGCTAAGTCCCAAAATGATGATGTCAGAACTACACTCAAATGTTACCACACCAAGCAAGGCAAACTTATATGAAGGCAAGGACCCTGATGGGTCATATGGTATTTTACGAAAAATCGGCTAAGTCCCAAAATGGGGATGTCAGAACTACACTCAAATGTTACCACACCAAGCAAGGCAAACTTATATGAAGCAAAGGACCCTGATGGGTCATATGGTATTTTACGAAAAATCGGCTAAGTCCCAAAATGAGGATGTCAGAACTACACTCAAATGTTACCACACCAAGCAAGGCAAACTTATATGAAGCAAAGGACCCTGATGGGTCATATGGTATTTTACGAAAAATCGGCTAAGTCCCAAAATGATGATGTCAGAACTACACTCAAATGTTACCACACCAAGCAAGGCAAACTTATATGAAGGCAAGGACCCTGATGGGTCATATGGTATTTTACGAAAAATCGGCTAAGTCCCAAAATGGGGATGTCAGAACTACACTCAAATGTTACCACACCAAGCAAGGCAAACTTATATGAAGCAAAGGACCCTGATGGGTCATATGGTATTTTACGAAAAATCGGCTAAGTCCCAAAATGATGATGTCAGAACTACACTCAAATGTTACCACACCAAGCAAGGCAAACTTATATGAAGGCAAGGACCCTGATGGGTCATATGGTATTTTACGAAAAATCGGCTAAGTCCCAAAATGGGGATGTCTGAACTACACTCAAATGTTACCACATCAAGCAAGGCAAACTTATATGAAGGCAAGGACCCTGATGGGTCATATGGTATTTTACGAAAAATCGGCTAAGTCCCAAAATGATGATGTCAGAACTACACTCAAAGGTTACAACACCAAGCAAGGCAAACTTATATGAAGCAAAGGACCCTGATGGGTCATATGGTATTTTACGAAAAATCGGCTAAGTCCCAAAATGAGGATGTCAGAACTACACTCAAATGTTACCACACCAAGCAAGGCAAACTTATATGAAGCAAAGGACCCTGATGGGTCATATGGTATTTTACGAAAAATCGGCTAAGTCCCAAAATGATGATGTCAGAACTACACTCAAATGTTACCACACCAAGCAAGGCAAACTTATATGAAGGCAAGGACCCTGATGGGTCATATGGTATTTTACGAAAAATCGGCTAAGTCCCAAAATGTGGATGTCAGAACTACACTCAAATGTTACCACACCAAGCAAGGCAAACTTATATGAAGCAAAGGACCCTGATGGGTCATATGGTATTTTACGAAAAATCGGCTAAGTCCCAAAATGATGATGTCAGAACTACACTCAAATGTTACCACACCAAGCAAGGCAAACTTATATGAAGGCAAGGACCCATATGGGTCATATGGCATTTTACGAAAAATCGGCTAAGTCCCAAAATGAGGATGTCAGAACTACACTCAAATGTTACCACACCAAGCAAGGCAAACTTATATGAAGCAAAGGACCCTGATGGGTCATATGGTATTTTACGAAAAATCGGCTAAGTCCCAAAATGATGATGTCAGAACTACACTCAAATGTTACCACACCAAGCAAGGCAAACTTATATGAAGGCAAGGACCCTGATGGGTCATATGGTATTTTACGAAAAATCGGCTAAGTCCCAAAATGGGGATGTCAGAACTACACTCAAATGTTACCACACCAAGCAAGGCAAACTTATATGAAGCAAAGGACCCTGATGGGTCATATGGTATTTTACGAAAAATCGGCTAAGTCCCAAAATGATGATGTCAGAACTACACTCAAATGTTACCACACCAAGCAAGGCAAACTTATATGAAGCAAAGGACCCTGATGGGTCATATGGTATTTTACGAAAAATCGGCTAAGTCCCAAAATGGGGATGTCAGAACTACACTAAAATGTTACCACACCAAGCAAGGCAAACTTATATGAAGGCAAGGAACCTGATGGGTCATATGGTATTTTACGAAAAATCGGCTAAGTCTCAAAATGATGATGTCAGAACTACACTAAAAGGTTACCACACCAAGCAAGGCAAACTTATATGAAGGCAAGGACCCATATGGGTCATATGGCATTTTACGAAAAATCGGCTAAGTCCCAAAATGAGGATGTCAGAACTACACTAAAAAGTTACCACACCAAGCAAGGCAAAGTACCTAGGTGAACCCTAGGAAGAAACACGGACCAAGTCAGATGGCCTAAGTCAAGAGAACAAGTGACCTAGGCAAAGTTGTATGACGGTGAGGACCCTGAAAAATCTGGTTAGTGTAGTTTAGACAGGGGAGGTTTTTGGGTCGGCTGAACCTCCTTATTTTGGGTTTTGACCTCCTCAAGAAGCTACACCTAGGCAAACTGCCTAGGGTGAAAGTGCGAAGACCAATCGAATAGTAAGACAAGTTTTGACCGATCGCCCTAGGCAAGCTTGTATGAAGAAAGGGACCCTATGGGTCATATGGAAATACATGAAAAATCGGCTAAGTCCCAAAATTGGGATGTCTGAACTACACTAAAAAGTTACCACATCAAGCAAGGCAAAGTACCTAGGTGAACCCTAGGAAGAAACACGGACCAAGTCAGATGGCCTAAGTCAAGAGTGCAAGTGACCTAGGCAAAGTTGTATGACGGTGAGGACCCTGAAAAATCTGGTTAGTGTAGTTTAGACAGGGGAGGTTTTTGGGTCGGCTGAACCTCCTTATTTTGGGTTTTGACCTCCTCAAGAAGCTACACCTAGGCAAACTGCCTAGGGTGAAAGTGCGAAGACCAATCGAATAGTAAGACAAGTTTTGACCGATCGCCCTAGGCAAGCTTGTATGAAGAAAGGGACCCTATGGGTCATATGGAAATACATGAAAAATCGGCTAAGTCCCAAAATTGGGATGTCTGAACTACACTAAAAAGTTACCACATCAAGCAAGGCAAAGTACCTAGGTGAACCCTAAGAAGAAACACGGACCAAGTCAGATGGCCTAAGTCAAGAGTACAAGTGACCTAGGCAAAGTTGTATGGCGCTGAGGACCCTGAAAAATCGGGTTAGTGTAGTTCAGACAGGGGAGGTTTTTGGGTCGGCTGAACCTCCTTATTTTGGGTTTTGACCTCCTCAAGAAGCTACACCTAGGCAAACTGCCTAGGGTGAAAGTGCGAAGACCAATCGAATAGTAAGACAAGTTTTGACCGATCGCCCTAGGCAAGCTTGTATGAAGAAAGGGACCCTATGGGTCATATGGAAATACATGAAAAATCGGCTAAGTCCCAAAATTGGGATGTCTGAACTACACTAAAAAGTTACCACATCAAGCAAGGCAAAGTACCTAGGTGAACCCTAGGAAGAAACACGGACCAAGTCAGATGGCCTAAGTCAAGAGTACAAGTGACCTAGGCAAAGTTGTATGGCGCTGAGGACCCTGAAAAATCGGGTTAGTGTAGTTCTGACAGGGGAGGTTTCTGGGTCGGCTGAACCTCCTTATTTCGGGTTTTGGCCTCCTCAAGAAGACAGACCTAGGCAAACTGCCTAGGGTGAAAGTGCGAAGACCAATCGAATAGTAAGACAAGTTTTGACCGATCGCCCTAGGCAAGCTTGTATGAAGAAAGGGACCCTATGGGTCATATGGAAATACATGAAAAATCGGCTAAGTCCCAAAATTGGGATGTCTGAACTACACTAAAAAGTTACCACATCAAGCAAGGCAAAGTACCTAGGTGAACCCTAGGAAGAAACACGGACCAAGTCAGATGGCCTAAGTCAAGAGTACAAGTGACCTAGGCAAAGTTGTATGGCGCTGAGGACCCTGAAAAATCGGGTTAGTGTAGTTAAGACAGGGGAGGTTTCAGGGTCGGCTGGACCTCCTTATTTCGGGTTTTGGCCTCCTCAAGAAGACAGACCTAGGCGAATTGCCTAGGGTGAAAGTGCGAAGACCAATCGAATAGTAAGACAAGTTTTGACCGATCGCCCTAGGCAAGCTTGTATGAAGAAAGGGACCCTATGGGTCATATGGAAATACATGAAAAATCGGCTAAGTCCCAAAATTGGGATGTCTGAACTACACTAAAAAGTTACCACATCAAGCAAGGCAAAGTACCTAGGTGAACCCAAGGAAGAAACACGGACCAAGTCAGATGGCCTAAGTCAAGAGTACAAGTGACCTAGGCAAAGTTGTATGGCGTTGAGGACCCTGAAAAATCGGGTTAGTGTAGTTAAGACAGGGGAGGTTTCAGGGTCGGCTGGACCTCCTTATTTCGGGTTTTGGCCTCCTCAAGAAGACAGACCTAGGCGAATTGCCTAGGGTGAAACTGCGAAGACCAATCGAATAGTAAGACAAGTTTTGACCGATCGCCCTAGGCAAGCTTGTATGAAGAAAGGGACCCTATGGGTCATATGGAAATATACGAAAAATCGGCTAAGTCCCAAAATTGGGATGTCAGAACTACACTATAAAGTTACCACATTAGCAAGGCAGACTTGTATGAAGAACGGGACCCTGGTGAAAGTAGCAAATATCCCAAACCGAACATGAATATTATACACACAAGAGTACGAACATAAAGGAACACGGACCAAGCGTACCGAGAGAATCGGTACTATAGAACCCTCGTGGTTCTACACAAAGACTTTATGTTAGGGGTTCAAGCCCCATAGTACTCAAACGGTGACAGTAGCAAATATCCCAAAACGAACGTGAATCTTATTCACAAGAGTACGAACATAAAGGAACACGGACCAAGCGTACCGAGAGAATCGGTACTATAGAGCCCTCGTGGTTCTACACAAAGACTTTATGTTCGGGGTTCACACCCCAAATCGAACGTGGAATTTACTTTCTGATGGTCATGCGGTCGTCCAAAGGGGTCTAGTATCCTGGGATGACAAGCATCACGGGCACAGCTCGTATCAAAACAGTCGAAGAGGCCCGCGAAAGCTTGCTTTCCATGGCTATGCGATGCACAAATTGAGTTTACTCACCGTAGTATAAAACGAACGAACCGAACCTATCCGAGTAGGGATAATGGGCGCAGTAACATACTTCTGTGACCCAGCGAGAGTTGAACGAGGTGACATGAACTGTCAGTGGCTTATATCAGATGGGATACATACATGAGATTGCTTTCAAATCTACACTCGAAAACCTAACCAAGTAAAAGCGAACGTGGGGAGGATTCGAAACCGGTAACGAAATCTTAAGCTGGAAAGAGTCATCACTATGGATACATATTATGCGAAACCAATCAAGTGCTCATTACTGATCCAAAACCGAAGAGCACTAGTGAACACCTTAATCTCACCCTAGTTCACATCCAAGTGATCGACCACGTGTGTGAAGCAAAGACCAATCGAATTCCTGAATGAACCGAACACTATGAACAAATGGCCAAAAACGTTATAACTATCCAAACATACTACTATCTAGCGAAAGTCATCACGATGGAACCATACCATGATCTTTAACCTATAGCGCTCACCATATTCCTACCCAGAGTGCAAGTGAACAGATTGCCCACCCCTACCCAGTTCACAACCACGTGATCGACTAACATACCGAGGTTACCACAAGTCAAAGTTATACGTTTACAAGCGCAAGACCAATCGAAAACCCCGAAAGCAATCTCGACCCAAAATGTATTATCCGTGAGTGTAGTCGAGTCTCGTACTCGTCATCTGTAATCGTCGGATAGAATATCCAGTACACGGTTGTCTTTCCAAATGAAATCTACATACAGAACTCGCTCTTGGCAAATGGGTGGCAATGGCGCAATCAGGAGCGAGTTCCCGTCCGGGTGCCAAGTGATTGGCAAATGTCTGGGGGAAAGCAACCATATATTGATTTGTCTGTTAGTGTACTGGGTGTTTGAGGTATGTAGTATCCACGCTTGGTTGGGTGTGTCAGAGGACCATGGATGCGTTCACAACCCCAATTGGGGTACATCGGGAATGATTTTGTGGAACCGATGTGCCCGGCACACACTAAGTTTTGTTGCAAGTTAATAGTGTGCCATGTCCGGGGGGGTTGTGATTAAACTCTGGTGAATTGCGTACTGTGGTGATTGGGGTATGAAAGCCCCGCAGTTGCAATGATCGGACGCGCCTAGCGTGTCCTTTAGTTGATGGTAGGGAAATGAAGGCCCTTGTCAGCTCACCTAAGTATTCATGGAAGTTTGGCATAAGGTCGCTGTGGTAGGGGTATGAAGGCCCCGTCAGCGCATGCACAATCGGGCGCACGAGCGCTTAGCGGAGTCGAATGCCGCTCAAGTGCCTGTCCGGTGCATCGGGTGTGTGTGATACGAGGGCAATGAGGTTCGCACGGGGGCTCGCCTCCCGTGTGCTACCGGACTTGACAACATATAGAACGTGGTGTTTGCTCCTCCGGGTGCAATGGGACAATGAACATTCGAACGCAAAGTCGGAATTCTGGTTGATCCTACCAGTAATATACGCTCGTCTCAAAGGTTAAGCCATGCATGTCTAAGTACAAACAGATTTAATGTGAAACCGCATAAGGCTCAGTATAACAGCTATAATTTACGAGATCATCAACCTAGTTACTTGGATAACTGTGGAAAATCTAGAGCTAATACATGCAACATGCCAGGACCCTCGCGGGAACTGGTGCACTTATTAGTCAAACCAATCGCGGGTTCTCCGTGTCATTGAGTTGAAGTCTGGATAATGATGCTGATCGTATGGTCTCGCACCGACGACAGATCTCGCAAATATCTGCCCTATCAACTATGGATGGTAGTATAGAGGACTACCATGGTTGCAACGGGTAACGGGGAATCAGGGTTCGATTCCGGAGAGGGAGCCTGAGAAATGGCTACCACATCCAAGGAAGGCAGCAGGCGCGTAAATTACCCAATCCCGGGACGGGGAGGTAGTGACGAGAAATAACAATATGAAACTCTTTAATGATGTTTCATAATTGGAATGAGTAGAGCATAAATCCTTCTACGAGGATCAAGTGGAGGGCAAGTCTGGTGCCAGCAGCCGCGGTAATTCCAGCTCCACTAGCGTATATTAAAATTGTTGCGGTTAAAACGTTCGAAGTTGATACTTGTCCAACACAGTCCGGCTCCGCCGACCCGGTCAACCCGTGGTCGGTGGGCCAAGTCGGAATCTGGTTGCGACTCAATGGTGTGGTAGGGCACCAAGTCTGTGTCATGGTGTGCCCTTCAACGGGTGCAAGTGTAACATAGAGCTCGACCGCTCACGTTTACCTTGAACAAATTAGAGTGCTTAAAGCAGGGTGCCCAAACGCCCTAGAATAATCTTGCATGGAATAATGGAATACGACCTTGGTCTAATCTTTCATTGGTTTGTACTCAGACCGGAGGTAATGATTAACAGAAGTAGTTGGGGACACTAGTATTACGGCGCGAGAGGTGAAATTCGTAGACCGTCGTAAGACTAACTAAAGCGAAGGCATTTGTCAAGGATGCTTTCTTTAATCAAGAACGAAAGTTAGAGGATCGAAGGCGATTAGATACCGCCCTAGTTCTAACCGTAAACGATGCCAACTAGCAATTGGGAGACGCTACAACCAGGTGCTCTCAGTAGCTTCCGGGAAACCAAAGTCAGGTTCCGGGGGAAGTATGGTTGCAAAGTTGAAACTTAAAGGAATTGACGGAAGGGCACCACAATGAAATGGAGCTTGCGGTTCAATTTGACTCAACACGGGAAAACTTACCAGGTCCGAACTTATGGAGGTGAGACAGATTAATAGCTCTTTCTCAAATTTAAGGGTAGTGGTGCATGGCCGTTCTTAGTTCGTGGATTGATTTGTCTGGTTAATTCCGATAACGAACGTGACTCACATATGCTAACTAGAACGCAGTCAGCGTTAATGCGTCGATGCCGATTGGAACGGGTTAGGACCTTTCGGTGGAGTATGACCTGACACCTTCGCTGTTCGTGTGCGCAAGTGCACTTACGGTACGCTGCTTAGCAGGACAATTTGTGTTTAGCAAAATGAGATCGAGCGATAACAGGTCCGTGATGCCCTTAGATGTTCTGGGCTACACGCGTGCTACAATGTGGGTAGCAGCGTGTCTCCTATTCCGAGAGGAACGGGAAATCACTCAAATACTCACTTAGTAGGGATTATGGATTGCAATGGTCCATATGAACTCGGAACTTCTAGTAAGTGCTGGTCATCAGCCAGCGTTGAATACGTCCCTGCCCTTTGTACACACCGCCCGTCGCTACTACCGATGGATTATTTAGTGAGGTCTTTGGAGATGATCGTTCGCTGGATCCTCGTGAACCGCGTCTGCTTTATCGAAGTTGACCGAACTTGATGATTTAGAGGAAGTAAAAGTCGTAACAAGGTTTCCGTAGGTGAACCTGCGGAAGGATCATTAGTGGCCAAGTGATCCTTCCAGAAGTCCGAACCTGCGGGTTGAGACTTCGGCACAAGTTGCCATATGATAATTGACGAAACACTATAGAAGTCCGAACCTGCGGGTTGAGACTCAGGCACAAGTTGCCATATGAAAGTTGACGAAACACTAACAAGTCCGAACCTGCGGGTTGAGACTTAGGCACACGTTGCCTTATACATGACTTCGAACAAATACACAAGTCCGAACCTGCGGGTTGAGACTTAGGCACAAGTTGCCTTATACATGACTTCGAACAAATACACAAGTCCGAACCTGCGGGTTGAGACTTAGGCACAAGTTGCCATATGAAAGTTGACGAAACACTAGTAAGTCTCAACCTGCGGGTTGAGACTTAGGCACACGTTGCCTTATACATGACTTCGAACAAATACACAAGTCCGAACCTGCGGGTTGAGACTTAGGCACAAGTTGCCTTATACATACATTGGCCAAATAAACAGAAGTCCGAACCTGCGGGTTGAGACTTAGGCACAAGTTGCCATATTATATTCGATCAAACACTAAGTAGTCCGAACCTGCGGGTTGAGACTCAAGACCGTAACAAGATGTCACTATACAAGTCCGAACCTAAGGGTTGAGACTTAATGCGATCTAGATACCAAGTTGACATCCAATACCTGTTGAGCAAAACCAAAGATTCCCTGTTCTCGAATGATTACACTATATAACAGGGAATCATGAAGAAATCAAGCAAGCGTGAAACAAAGTCATCACTTGGGCATGCTCGATAGCCAACCACATGACCTTAACCTAAGAGAGCATGCAAACCACATGATACCTATAAACGATTAACCCGCCCTAGTTCAATCGTTCACCAAGTGATGACTTCAGTATGGCTAAGAGAAAAACTTTTAAATGGGAAAAACTCTAAGTCCGAACCTCCGGGTTGAGACTTCCGCGTCGGAGGTGGGCGCACCTCCTATCCGAAAGATGATGAATCAGGGGTGTTCGGTCAGCAATGGTCGGATGCCCCGTCGTAGTCCAACTATGACAATCAAAGTCAAGACCTCCGGGTTGAGACTTTCCGCGAGTACAAGCATAAAGGAACACGGACCAAGCCGTACCGAGAGAATCGGTACTAGAGCCCTCGTGGTTCTACATTGAGAGAGCCCTCGTGGTTCTCATTAGGGGCTTTATGCAAGAAGTACTCAATACTGTGGTGTGAAGTATAAAGTATAGTCCTCGCCTGGTCCACGCTGCTTCGGCGGTCCTGGGTAAGATAGTTAATTCTAGCTTGCCCTATAGTGGAATGAGGACACTTAATGCTTCGTCTTTTAGCGGCGGCTAGACTCCTCCTCACGGGGAACGAGTTGACGCGCACAGCGGCGGCTTACGCACTATGGCAATCATGGATGCCTGAAGATTCCGTGAAGTTCTCCCCTGGTCCACGCTGCCTCGGCAGTCCTGGGTAAAATGGAATATTTCCAGCTTGCCCTATAGTGGAAGAGGACTATCCAACAATACAAAGTCAAGACCTCCGGGTTGAGACTTTCCGCGTCGGTGGTGTCGCGCACCGCCTATCCGAAAGATGGTGTAACAGGGGTGTTCGATCAGCAATGGTCGGATGCCCCGTCATAGTCCAACTATGACAACCAAAGTCAAGACCTCCGGGTTGAGACTTTCCGCGTCCGGAGGTACGCGTACCGCCTACCCGAAAGATGGTGTGCTTCTGGGGTATTCGATGAGTCGGATACCCCGTCGTAGTCCAACTATGACAATCAAAGTCAAGACCTCCGGGTTGAGACTTCCGCGTCCGGAGGTACGCGTACCGCCTACCCGAAAGATGGTGTGCTTCTGGGGTATTCGATGAGTCGGATACCCCGTCGTAGTCCAACTATGACAATCAAAGTCAAGACCTCCGGGTTGAGACTTCCGCGTCCGGAGGTACGCGTACCGCCTACCCGAAAGATGGTGAATCAGGGGTGTTCGATCAGCAATGGTCGGATGCCCCGTCGTAGTCCAACTATGACAATCAAAGTCAAGACCTCCGGGTTGAGACTTTCTAAGAGTACAAGCATAAAGGAACACGGACCAAGCCGTACCGAGAGAATCGGTACTAGAGCCCTTGTGGTTCTACATTGAGAGAGCCCTCGTGGTTCTCATTAGGGGCTTTATGCAAGAAGTACTCAATACTGTGGTGTGAAGTATAAAGTATAGAGTCCTCCACTGGTCCACGCTGCTCCGGCGGTCCTGGGTAAGATAGTTCATTCTAGCTTGCCCTATGTGGAAGAGGACTCAATACCCTACCTGTTGAGCTTGAAACAAAGTCATCACTTGGGCATGCTCATATTGCCATACAATATTCCATTATCTACTAATGAGCATGCAGCTATATGATTATAACCTGTAAACGATTACCCCGCCGTAGTTCAGCGCTTCAACCAAGTGATGACTTCAGTATGGCTAGTGTGTGAAGTATAAAGTATAGTCCTCCCCTGGTCCACACTGCTTCGGCGGTCCTGGGTAAGATAGTTAGTTCTAGCTTGCCCTATGTGGAAGAGGACACCATACTTAATACTGTGGTGTAATGAACAAAGTATAGTCCTCCACTGGTCCACGCTGCTTTGCAGTCCTGGGTAAGATAGTTAATTCTAGCTTGCCCTATGTGGAAGAGGGCATACAAGACAAAGTATAGTTCTCCCCTGGTCCACGCTGCTCCGGCGGTCCTGGGTAAGATAGTTAATTCTAGCTTGCCCTATGTGGAAGAGGACATAATACTCTACCTGTTGAGCTTTAAACAAAGTCATCACTTGGGCATGCTCTATAGCCAACCACATGACATTAACCTAAGAGAGCATGCAGCGTATTATCCCAATGCAAAGTAAACGATAGACTCGCCCTAGTTCAGTGCTTCAACCAAGTGATGACTTCAATATGGCTAGTGTGTGAAGTATAAAGTATAGTCCTCCCCTGGTCCACGCTGCTTCGGCGGTCCTGGGTAAGATAGTTAATTCTAGCTTGCCCTATGTGGAAGAGAGCATACATGAACCAAGAACGAAGGTTATGATCGAGGAATGATTCGACAACTAACCGATGGTATGAAATGTGAAGAATTCAAGCAAGCACACAATCAAGTCATCACTTGGGCATGCTCGATAGCCAACCTCATGACATTAACCTAGTAGAGCATGCAAAAACCAATATATATGTAAACGATGCCCCTCCCTAGTTCAGCGCTTCAACCAAGTGATGACTTCAGAATGGCTAAATCAAATCGGTTCAAAACATACCATCGGTACCCTATTGAAACACACAAGTCGATATCAAACCTCATGATTGTGTAGTCCTCCACTGGTCCACGCCGCTTCGGCCGTCCTGGGTAAAATGGAACATTCCAGCTTGCCCTATGTGGAAGAGGGCACATTACTCAATACTGTGGTGTGAAGTATAAAGTTCAGTTCTCCCCTGGTCCACGCTGCTTCGGCGGTCCTGGGTAAGATAGTTCATTCTAGCTTGCCCTATGTGGAAGAGGACACTTAATACTTCGTCTCTAAGCGGCGGCTTGACTCCTCCCTACGGGGAACGGGTTTACGCGCACAGCGGCGGCTTACGCACTATGGCAGTCATGGATGCCTTACGTTTCTATGAAAAGTGTGTTCCTCCCCTGGTCCACGCTGCTTCGGCAGTCCTGGGTAAGATAGTTAGTTCTAGCTTGCCCTATGTGGAAGAGGACACGAAGACTTACTGTGGTGTGAAGCATAAAGTTCAGTTCTCCCCTGGTCCACGCCGCTTCGGCCGTCCTGGGTAAAATGGATTCATCCAGCTTGCCCTATGTGGAATGAGGACACTTTATGTTTCGTCTCTAAGCGGCGGCTTGCTCCTCCCTACGGGGAACGGGTATACGCGCACAGCGGCGGCTTACGTTATGGCAGTCATGGATGCCTTACGTTTCCATGAAAAGTGTGTTCCTCCCCTGGTCCACGCTGCTTCGGCAGTCCTGGGTAAGATAGTTAGTTCTAGCTTGCCCTATGTGGAAGAGGACACGAAGACT
>NW_026689815.1:30000-52500 GCF_943734765.1 Anopheles ziemanni | reverse complement strand
GTGGGGCTTGACTTGGCGCTATTCCGGACTTGGGGCGATCACGATGTCCCCGTGCGGGACTTAGAAGATGGAAGAACACAAGTACCCTTATCCCATGACTTGTGAGCGATTGGCATACGTTACCACATGAAGAGAAAAATTGGCTAAGTCCCGGATCCATATTATATGAAGAGAAATATCGGCTAAGTCCAGGATCCATATTATATGAAGAGAAAAATCGGCTAAGTCCAGGATCCATATATAATAACCTAATAATCGGCTAAGTCCAGGATCCATATTATATGAAGGGAAAAATCGGCTAAGTCCAGGATCCATATATAATAACCTAATAATCGGCTAAGTCCAGGATCCATATAATATGAAGAGAAAAATCGGCTAAGTCCGAGATTGGGTCTGTCAGAAATACACTTCCAAGTTACCACACAAGCAAGCAAGATGGCCTAGTGATGGATCCATATGATATGAAGAGAAAAATCGGCTAAGTCCAGGATCCATATTATATGAAGAGAAAAATCGGCTAAGTCCGAGTTTGGGTCTGTCGGAAATACACTATCAAGTTACCACACAAGCAAGCAAGATGGCCTAGTGATGGATCCATATGATATGAAGAGAAAAATCGGCTAAGTCCAGGATCCATATTATATGAAGAGAAAAATCGGCTAAGTCCGAGATTGGGTCTGCCAGAAATACACTTCCGAGTTACCATACAAGCAAGCAAGATGGCCTAGTGATGAATCCATATGATATGAAGAGAAAAATCGGCTAAGTCCCAGATTGGGTCTGTCAGAAATACACTTCCAAGATACCACACAAGCAAGCAAGATGGCCTAGTGATGGATCCATATAATATGAAGAGAAAAATCGGCTAAGTCCGAGATTGGGTCGGTCGGAAATACACTATCAAGTTACCACACAAGTAAGCAAGATGGCCTAAGGATGGAACCATATAATATGAAGAGAAAAATCGGCTAAGTCCCAGATTGGGTCTGTCAGAAATACACTTCCAAGTTACCACACAAGCAAGCAAGATGGCCAAGTGAAGGATCCATATGACATGAAGAGAAAAATCGGCTAAGTCCCAGATTGGGTCTGTCAGAAATACACTTCCAAGTTACCACACAAGCAAGCAAGATGGCCTAGTGATGGATCCATATGATATGAAGAGAAAAATCGGCTAAGTCCCAGATTGGGTCTGTCAGAAATACACTTCCAAGTTACCACACAAGCAAGCAAGATTGCCTAGTGATGGATCCATATGATATGAAGAGAAAAATCGGCTAAGTCCCAGATTGGGTCTGTCAGACATACACTATCAAGTTACCACACAAGCAAGCAAGATGGCCTTATGATGGATCCATATGATATGAAGAGAAAAATCGGCTAAGTGCAAGATTGGGTCTGTCAGAAATACACTATCAAGTTACCACATGAGCAAGCAAGTTACCACATGAAGAGAAAGCCGGCAAAGTCCGGGAATGTTACCACATGAACTGGAAAATGGGCAAAAACCTACCTTCACAGGGAACGTGAATAACTAAGGCTGTAGACATCGGATCGACAAGCCAAAGACTGATATGGAAAGGAAATGAGTAGTACTAGCTTTCCTGAGAGTTGCAGAGCTTAGACTGCATATGAACGGAAGTTATTGAGCGTCAAAGTCAGAAAAGTTGCCCGAAGGAACACAAGTTCCAACTTAGAGCATGAATACCGCCTAGACGGTAAGAGGTACGGCCAGGCTGAGGAATAAGGAAATGTTGGCCAACATGTTCCCTAACTATCCCCCGAAGACCGCAAAGCAATCCAACATCAACCAAGAAAGTTATAGCCCGATCAAGCAAACACCTACTTTGCACCGATATTGCACCAAATATATGTACCAAGCACCTTCGGTTGCATACCCTGCAGGGGCTTACCATAGTAGGCCATGGAAGACCGATATACCGAACATAATCTCTTTCTATCTCCTCGGGTGTTGGAGATAGCGCTTTGCGGTA
The DNA here is from genome assembly GCF_943734765.1 of Anopheles ziemanni. NCBI lineage: Eukaryota > Metazoa > Arthropoda > Insecta > Diptera > Culicidae > Anopheles > Anopheles ziemanni. The sequence continues at coordinate 50,506 of NW_026689815.1, read as the reverse complement.
AAAGAACGAAAGTTAGACCATATCTTGGTGCATCTTTTTGCCCGAGAACACAAGACCCTATCTACCAAGGCAAGAAAGTTGTGTGGGGACAAAATGTCCATAAGTGCCCAAAGTGGCACACTTGAACCATATATTCGAGAAAAACACAAGTGTGGGCCCGAGCTAGCGAGTTGAAATGTTCTGACCGTCAGTAGCCCTAGTTGAGGTGCACTTATCATTATATGAGGCCAACGTGCCAGCTAGTCTCGAAAGGGGCGATATGGGTGTTCCAAGGTTTGTACCCAATTGAGGAAAAAACAGGGTAAGGTACGGTGTACCGCGAATAACTCGGGCTATAGATGTCCGATCGATGAGTTTGGCATATGTATGGAAAGGTCTCGACGAGACCTAACTACCCTGAAAGTATGAAGGCAAAGACTTGAATGACCGGGAAGTTATTAAGTGCACAAGTGGTAAAGTTGCACCAAAGTCCATGTTACCCGAAGTGGTACATGAACACCCAATATTCGACCAAAACACAAGTTTAGAGACGAGCTAGCGAGCTACATTGTTCAGACCGTCAGTAGCCCGCATCAAGACACGCATTTCATTATATTGAGCCTAGCCGCTAGCTCGACTCGAAGTCGGTCATATGGTTGGTTGATGGTTTGGACCGACCACGTGGTGTACCAAGGTGATGTACTTTTCATGAATTAAAACTCTGGCTGTATGGCACTGAGCGACAAGCTAAGGTGTGATTTGGAATAGTCTTGAGTGGGACTATTTAGGAAAAATGCGAACAAAAAATCACAAAGTCCTTGGGCGAAGCTATTAGCGAAACATAGAGCAAATTGGTACCAAAAACTATGGAAATGGGACTTGAGTCAAAAATAACCGCAAGTTGGAGAAGATATAGCAAGCTTGCGTAGAACAATTATATTTGGTGCATGGTATCACCAACAAAAAAGTATATGGGGCCAAGGTGCTGGCTGGCCTCCAAAGTGGAGATATGGGCGATCCAAAGTTTGTACCCAAGTACGAACAAGTATGGAAAAAACAGGGTAAGGTACCAAGTACCATTAATAACTTCGGCTGTAGATGGCCGAGCGAGGCAAACGGCTCACCGTTGGAAAGGTCTTGGGGAGACCTATCTACCCTGAAAGTTTCATGAGGCTGAGTTGAAATACCACGGAGATATTAGGTGATGATGGTCCAATTCGGGGACCAAGTCGCAGGAAATGGCACTTGACCAAAATCACCCTTGGAAGGTGAATACCGGCTTACCGGTAAGAGATAGCGACTTAGCGTAGAATATTCATAAGTTGGGCGTGTAGAGACGCAACTTTTATTATATGGGGCCAACCCGGTCAGGGTGCTCCAAGTCGGTCGTTTGGTCGGTTTATGGTTTGGGCCGACCACGTGGTGTACCAAGTTGAGGTACCTTTCATGAATTATAACTCGGTCAGTTTGCCACCGAGCGACAAGCTGCGGTGTGTTTTGGAATGGTCTTGAGTGGGACTATCAAGGAAAAATACCAATCGAAAATCAGCTTGTCCATGGCCGAAGCTATTAGTGAAACATATAGCAAAATGGGTCCAAAAACGAATGAAATGGGAATTGGACCAAGAATAACGGCAAGTTGGAGAAGAGATAGCAAGTTGGCGTAGAACAATTATATTTGGTGCATGGCATGACCAACAAAAAAGTATATGGGGCCAAGGTGCTGGCTGGCCTCCAAAGTGGAGATATGGGCGATCCAAAGTTTGTACCCAAGTACGAACAAGTATGGAAAAAACAGGGTAAGGTACCAAGTACCATTAATAACTTCGGCTGTAGATGGCCGAGCGAGGCAAACGGCTCACTGTTGGAAAGGTCTCGGGGAGACCTATCTACCCTGAAAGTTTCATGAGGCTGAATTGAAAGACCACGGAGATATTAGGTGATGATGGTCGTATTCGGGGACCAAGTCGCAGGAAATGGCACTTGACCAAAATCCCCCTTGGAAGGTGAATACCGGCTTACCGGTAAGAGATAGCGACTTGGCGTAGAATATTCATAAGTTGGGCGTGTAGAGACGCAACTTTCATTATATGGGGCCAACCCGGTCAGGGTGCTCCAAGTCGGTCGTTTGGTCGGTTTATGGTTTGGGCCGACCACGTGGTGTACCAAGTTGAGGTACCTTTCATGAATTATAACTCGGTCAGTTTGCCACCGAGCGACAAGCTGCGGTGTGTTTTGGAATGGTCTTGAGTGGGACTATCAAGGAAAAATACAAATAGAAAATCAGCTTGTCCATGGCCGAAGCTATTAGTGAAACATATAGCAAAATGGGTCCAAAAACGAATGAAATGGGACTTGGACCAAGAATAACGGCAAGTTGGAGAAGAGATAGCAAGTTGGCGTAGAACAATTATATTTGGTGCATGGTATGACCAACAAAAAAGTATATGAGGCCAAGGTGCTGGCTGGCCTCCAAAGTGGAGATATGGGCGATCCAAAGTTTGTACCCAAGTATGGCAAAAACTGGTAGAGGTACCTTTCATGAATTACTGCTCAGGCTGTATGGCACTTAGCGGGACGCTTGGCTCTGGTATGGAATAGTCTTGAGTGGGACTATCAAGGAAAAATACGAACAAAAAATCACCATGTCCACGGACGAAGGTATTAGCGAAACTTAGAGCGAAATTGCGACCAAGTCGCTGGAAATGGCCCTTGGACCAAGTATACCGTCAAGGCGGTACGAGAAAGCGAGTTGACGTGGAATATTTATAAGTTTGCCTCCACGAGACGAAAGTTTAGTTATATGGGGCCAACCCGCTCAGGGTTGTCCAAGTCGGTCATATGGCTGATCGAAATTTTCGACCAAGTACTGAGAAAACAGGGTAAGGTACCGTGTACCTCGAATAACTTTGGCTGTAGATGTCCGAGCGAGGCAAACGGCAATGCGTTGGAAAGGTCTTAAGGTGTTCTAGGCACCCTGAAAGTTTGAAAAGGCTATCTGGAAAACTCGTGGAGATATTAGAGAAACATTGGGCCCAAAAGATACCAAGTCGCAGGAAATGGGCCCTCCAAGAACACCCTAAAATCCCAATTACGGCTAAGTTGCAGGCCAGCTAGCGAAGTGAAATGTTCTAGGCATAACTAGAACACGTTAATGCGCAACTTTTTGAATCAGAACTTTTTTCGATATCTGGCCCCCAAAGGGGGGATATGGGCGATCAAAGGATTTTTCCAAGTTTCGGTACTTTTTACGGTATCGCTCATAGCTCCGGCTGTATGCAAGCAAATGACAATCTAAGACATGATTTGGAAAGGTATTGAGCAGTACTAACTTACGTTTGAACACAGCGAAGCGCTATCGGTTCATGGCAAGGCCGATATAAGCAGTCAAAGATGAAAAATGTTGACAAAATGAACAAAAATTACCTTGGTACGCGAATAGCGGCCAGGGATGAAGAGGTACGAAGGTGGTGTAGAAGAATTATAATTAGGGCTTGGTACGCTCTAAAAGTTTGCCGAAGACCGCAAAGCGCTCAGACCCATAGAAAGTGGCCATTTGGGCCGAACAGTGCGTGCAAAGAGGTGAAAATGCAAAAATTGCACTTTGTGGGGCGATTTGCGGGGGGAAGGAGGGGTCGGAGGGCAAAATGTCCCTTGACCAAAAAGTCTTATCTCGTCAAGATCTACAACATTGCCGAAGACCGCAAAGCGCTAGCTCGCAATCGAAAAATCGAGAATTTGAAAATTTTCTAAGTCTTGGGCTCCCTAAGGAAAAGTTTCAAAAATCACGTTTGTCCCCAATTTTGAAGGGGAAGGAGTCGGTTCCGGGGCATGGTGTCTTCGGCAAAAAGTCTTATCTTTTTGCGTACTTTCGACTAGTTCAATAAAAATTTTTGACCCAAAATTTGTTCGGCGGACCCCTAGGTCGAAAAACCCGAAAAAAGTCGAAAAAAGTCGAAAATGTCGAAAAATGAGAAAACCTCATATTCGGACTCTACACGAGCCCCAGATATTGAAAAGTGAAATCCGCGGTCGATTTGGAACAAAAAATTTACCTAGGCAAAGTTGTATGGAGGTAGGGACCCCTGAGAAAAAAGTTTGGTCCCGAGGCTCCTTGGACCACCAAGTCCCTAGGTCGGACCAAAATCGGAAAAAATCCGACCAAAGTCGAAAGTGTCGAAAATTTTAAAAAACCCCTTTTGGGGCCCTATGGCCTCCCTAGATAATGAAAAGTGAGGTCCGCGGCCGATCCGGAAGAAAAACTTGACCTAGGGAAACTTGTATGACGGTGGGGACCCAAAAAAATTTCGATGAGTGTAGTTTAGACAGGCCGGAAAATGTATCGGTGGTCCGTATCAAGGGACGTCTTTTAGTTCCATGGGGTGGTGGTCGTCGAACAAAGTCGCCTAGGTCGACCACCAGAAAGACCAGTCGTGTTGTAATGGATGTTTTGACCACTTTACTAGGGAAACCTAGTAGGTCGAAGCAAATTTGGGGTTCGAGATGAGTTGGTGAAAGTTGGTCCAACCTAGGTGTGCTTGGTGGAGGTTGACCATGAAAGTAGAGCATGATGGGAATGACCATAACTTTGGTTCTAGATGTCGGATCGGTACACTTTCGGCAGTTTTGGAAAGGTGAAGGCCTGCTCTAGCTATGTTTCCTACCAAGCTGAGCGCCTACTAGTGACCCGGAGGAGGTATTAAGGGTCAAAGGCAAAAAGGGGTACCCTAAAGTGCGTGTGACCAAGAAAATGGGAAAAACGGTATCGCCTATAGCTCAGGCTGTATGGCTCGGATCGGAAAGCTTGGATATGCGTTGGAAAGGTCTTGACGAGCGCTAGCTATGTGTCCTACCAAGCGAAGCGCTAGGTGTTGAGCAAGTCGGTCATATTAGAGGGCAAAGGTGAAAAATGGTGGTTTAGAGGCGAAAATTCACCTTATGATCGAAAATAGCGGGCGAACGATAAGAGCTACGAACACGGCGTAGAACAATCATAAGTACGTTACCACAAGACCTAACTTTGGCCAATATAGAGCGAGAAGATCGGAGGTACCCATCAGGGTGATATGGCTGGTTCAAAGTTGGACCAAAACGAGACTTGAGAAATGGATTGAAACACGGTATCGCGAATAACTCAGGCTGTATGGAACGGATCGACAAGCTTAGATCAGTGTTGGAAAGGTCGAACCGAGCGCTAACTATAATCCCAAACAACCGAAGCGCTAAGTGTTGAGCAAAACTGAGTTATTAAGCGACAAAGTGGAAAAATAATACCAAAATGGCCAAAAATCACACAAGACCAAGAATACCGAGCAAGCGGTAAGAGATAGCGGGTTGACGTAGAATACTTATAAGTTTGCCTCTACGAGACCTAAAAGTCGTCCATAGAAAGCGAGAAGATCGGACCACTCTGGAAGGGTGATACGAGTGGTCAAAAATTAGCAAAAATGAAACATGGCTAAAATGGATTTGACTTGTGCACCATGTAGCTCCGGCTGTATGGCATGGATTGTAGAGCTAGGATATGTTTTGGAAAGGTAACACCCAGCGCTAGATACGACTAGAAGAAAGCAAAGCGCTAACTAGCATGATTTGGAAGTTATTAAGCGTCAAAGTCGAAAAATGTTACCAAAATTGAAACTCGAGTACATTGGGCCAAAAAGTACAAGTTGTGAAATTTGGACTTACGAGTAAAATACCGAGCAGGCGGTAAGAGATAGAGACTTGGTGTAGAACAATTATAAGTTGGGCATGTTATAACCTATATTTGGCCCGAACATAGTCTCGAGATCGGTGGTACCTAAAAGGGTGGTACAGGTGTTAGATGGTTTTCCCAGAGCATAAGCTCCACATGATATGGAAAACGGGAAACATCATAACTTCGGCTGTATGGCATGGAATGGAACGAACAAGGTATCGATGGAAAGAGAAAAGGTAGCGCTAACTATAATTCCTTCCAAGCAAAGCGCTAGCATGTGACCGTTCGGGTGTTATTGTGAGTCAAAGTCTGAAATTGTTACCACGAGAGGCGAAAATCCAACTAAGTCCATGAATACCGGGCTGGCGGTAAGAGATACGGCTTGGCCGTAGAACATTTATAAGTTGGCCAAGACAAGGCCTAAGTTTCGTCCATAGACGACAAGAAGATCGAAGATACCTGAAGGTGAGATATGGGCGTCCCAAAGTGGGCCTTTGAAAAAGTGACAAACTTCCCTTATAACAGCATACACCAAATATCTCTGGCTCTATGGCACCGAATAAGAAGTTGAGCTCAGCGACAGAAAGGTGATAGTCAGCGCTAAATATCATACGAACAGAGTGAAGCGCTAAAGGGAAAGGATCTTGGTGATATAAGGTGACAAAGTCGAGAAAAGTTGCCTCAAAATCATGAAAAATGTGAAAAAATGGCTAAGTCCCGGGTGCCTTAAGGGCAGGTTAATCGAATGTACCGAGCTGGCGGTACGAGATAGAGACTTGGTGTAGAACAATTATATGTTTGGCATGGCAAGACCTACATTCGGCCAATACAAAGTGAGAAGATCAAAGATACCCGCAAGGGTGATATTGGTGTCCAAAGGAAAAAAGCACTAAGTCTTGGGAAACTTATATGAAGAAAAAGGACCCTGATGGGTCATATGGGATGGATCGAAAAATCGGCTAAGTCCCAAAATGGGGATGTCAGAACTACACTCATGTGTTACCACATCAAGCAAGGCAAACTTATATGAAGGAAAGGACCCTGATGGGTCATATGGTATTGATCGAAAAATCGGCTAAGTCCCAAAATGGGGATGTCAGAACTACACTCAAATGTTACCACACCAAGCAAGGCAAACTTATATGAAGCAAAGGACCCTGATGGGTCATATGGTATTGATCGAAAAATCGGCTAAGTCCCAAAATGGGGATGTCAGAACTACACTCAAATGTTACCACACCAAGCAAGGCAAACTTATATGAAGCAAAGGACCCTGATGGGTCATATGGTATTGATCGAAAAATCGGCTAAGTCCCAAAATGGGGATGTCAGAACTACACTCAAATGTTACCACACCAAGCAAGGCAAACTTATATGAAGGCAAGGACCCTGATGGGTCATATGGTATTTTACGAAAAATCGGCTAAGTCCCAAAATGGGGATGTCAGAACTACACTCAAATGTTACCACACCAAGCAAGGCAAACTTATATGAAGCAAAGGACCCTGATGGGTCATATGGTATTTTACGAAAAATCGGCTAAGTCCCAAAATGGGGATGTCAGAACTACACTCAAATGTTACCACACCAAGCAAGGCAAACTTATATGAAGCAAAGGACCCTGATGGGTCATATGGTATTTTACGAAAAATCGGCTAAGTCCCAAAATGGTGATGTCAGAACTACACTCAAATGTTACCACACCAAGCAAGGCAAACTTATATGAAGGCAAGGACCCTGATGGGTCATATGGTATTTTACGAAAAATCGGCTAAGTCCCAAAATGGGGATGTCAGAACTACACTCAAATGTTACCACACCAAGCAAGGCAAACTTATATGAAGCAAAGGACCCTGATGGGTCATATGGTATTTTACGAAAAATCGGCTAAGTCCCAAAATGATGATGTCAGAACTACACTCAAATGTTACCACACCAAGCAAGGCAAACTTATATGAAGGCAAGGACCCATATGGGTCATATGGCATTTTACGAAAAATCGGCTAAGTCCCAAAATGAGGATGTCAGAACTACACTCAAATGTTACCACACCAAGCAAGGCAAACTTATATGAAGCAAAGGACCCTGATGGGTCATATGGTATTTTACGAAAAATCGGCTAAGTCCCAAAATGATGATGTCAGAACTACACTCAAATGTTACCACACCAAGCAAGGCAAACTTATATGAAGGCAAGGACCCTGATGGGTCATATGGTATTTTACGAAAAATCGGCTAAGTCCCAAAATGGGGATGTCAGAACTACACTCAAATGTTACCACACCAAGCAAGGCAAACTTATATGAAGCAAAGGACCCTGATGGGTCATATGGTATTTTACGAAAAATCGGCTAAGTCCCAAAATGATGATGTCAGAACTACACTCAAATGTTACCACACCAAGCAAGGCAAACTTATATGAAGGCAAGGACCCATATGGGTCATATGGCATTTTACGAAAAATCGGCTAAGTCCCAAAATGAGGATGTCAGAACTACACTCAAATGTTACCACACCAAGCAAGGCAAACTTATATGAAGCAAAGGACCCTGATGGGTCATATGGTATTTTACGAAAAATCGGCTAAGTCCCAAAATGATGATGTCAGAACTACACTCAAATGTTACCACACCAAGCAAGGCAAACTTATATGAAGGCAAGGACCCTGATGGGTCATATGGTATTTTACGAAAAATCGGCTAAGTCCCAAAATGGGGATGTCAGAACTACACTCAAATGTTACCACACCAAGCAAGGCAAACTTATATGAAGCAAAGGACCCTGATGGGTCATATGGTATTTTACGAAAAATCGGCTAAGTCCCAAAATGATGATGTCAGAACTACACTCAAATGTTACCACACCAAGCAAGACAAACTTATATGAAGGCAAGGACCCATATGGGTCATATGGCATTTTACGAAAAATCGGCTAAGTCCCAAAATGAGGATGTCAGAACTACACTCAAATGTTACCACACCAAGCAAGGCAAACTTATATGAAGCAAAGGACCCTGATGGGTCATATGGTATTTTACGAAAAATCGGCTAAGTCCCAAAATGGTAGAACTACACTCAAATGTTACCACACCAAGCAAGGCAAACTTATATGAAGGCAAGGACCCTGATGGGTCATATGGTATTTTACGAAAAATCGGCTAAGTCCCAAAATGGGGATGTCAGAACTACACTCAAATGTTACCACACCAAGCAAGGCAAACTTATATGAAGCAAAGGACCCTGATGGGTCATATGGTATTTTACGAAAAATCGGCTAAGTCCCAAAATGAGGATGTCAGAACTACACTCAAATGTTACCACACCAAGCAAGGCAAACTTATATGAAGCAAAGGACCCTGATGGGTCATATGGTATTTTACGAAAAATCGGCTAAGTCCCAAAATGATGATGTCAGAACTACACTCAAATGTTACCACACCAAGCAAGGCAAACTTATATGAAGGCAAGGACCCTGATGGGTCATATGGTATTTTACGAAAAATCGGCTAAGTCCCAAAATGGGGATGTCAGAACTACACTCAAATGTTACCACACCAAGCAAGGCAAACTTATATGAAGCAAAGGACCCTGATGGGTCATATGGTATTTTACGAAAAATCGGCTAAGTCCCAAAATGATGATGTCAGAACTACACTCAAATGTTACCACACCAAGCAAGGCAAACTTATATGAAGGCAAGGACCCTGATGGGTCATATGGTATTTTACGAAAAATCGGCTAAGTCCCAAAATGGGGATGTCAGAACTACACTCAAATGTTACCACACCAAGCAAGGCAAACTTATATGAAGCAAAGGACCCTGATGGGTCATATGGTATTTTACGAAAAATCGGCTAAGTCCCAAAATGATGATGTCAGAACTACACTCAAATGTTACCACACCAAGCAAGGCAAACTTATATGAAGGCAAGGACCCATATGGGTCATATGGCATTTTACGAAAAATCGGCTAAGTCCCAAAATGAGGATGTCAGAACTACACTCAAATGTTACCACACCAAGCAAGGCAAACTTATATGAAGCAAAGGACCCTGATGGGTCATATGGTATTTTACGAAAAATCGGCTAAGTCCCAAAATGATGATGTCAGAACTACACTCAAATGTTACCACACCAAGCAAGGCAAACTTATATGAAGGCAAGGACCCTGATGGGTCATATGGTATTTTACGAAAAATCGGCTAAGTCCCAAAATGGGGATGTCAGAACTACACTCAAATGTTACCACACCAAGCAAGGCAAACTTATATGAAGCAAAGGACCCTGATGGGTCATATGGTATTTTACGAAAAATCGGCTAAGTCCCAAAATGATGATGTCAGAACTACACTCAAATGTTACCACACCAAGCAAGGCAAACTTATATGAAGGCAAGGACCCATATGGGTCATATGGCATTTTACGAAAAATCGGCTAAGTCCCAAAATGAGGATGTCAGAACTACACTCAAATGTTACCACACCAAGCAAGGCAAACTTATATGAAGCAAAGGACCCTGATGGGTCATATGGTATTTTACGAAAAATCGGCTAAGTCCCAAAATGATGATGTCAGAACTACACTCAAATGTTACCACACCAAGCAAGGCAAACTTATATGAAGGCAAGGACCCTGATGGGTCATATGGTATTTTACGAAAAATCGGCTAAGTCCCAAAATGGGGATGTCAGAACTACACTCAAATGTTACCACACCAAGCAAGGCAAACTTATATGAAGCAAAGGACCCTGATGGGTCATATGGTATTTTACGAAAAATCGGCTAAGTCCCAAAATGATGATGTCAGAACTACACTCAAATGTTACCACACCAAGCAAGGCAAACTTATATGAAGCAAAGGACCCTGATGGGTCATATGGTATTTTACGAAAAATCGGCTAAGTCCCAAAATGGGGATGTCAGAACTACACTAAAATGTTACCACACCAAGCAAGGCAAACTTATATGAAGGCAAGGAACCTGATGGGTCATATGGTATTTTACGAAAAATCGGCTAAGTCTCAAAATGATGATGTCAGAACTACACTAAAAGGTTACCACACCAAGCAAGGCAAACTTATATGAAGGCAAGGACCCATATGGGTCATATGGCATTTTACGAAAAATCGGCTAAGTCCCAAAATGAGGATGTCAGAACTACACTAAAAAGTTACCACACCAAGCAAGGCAAAGTACCTAGGTGAACCCTAGGAAGAAACACGGACCAAGTCAGATGGCCTAAGTCAAGAGAACAAGTGACCTAGGCAAAGTTGTATGACGGTGAGGACCCTGAAAAATCTGGTTAGTGTAGTTTAGACAGGGGAGGTTTTTGGGTCGGCTGAACCTCCTTATTTTGGGTTTTGACCTCCTCAAGAAGCTACACCTAGGCAAACTGCCTAGGGTGAAAGTGCGAAGACCAATCGAATAGTAAGACAAGTTTTGACCGATCGCCCTAGGCAAGCTTGTATGAAGAAAGGGACCCTATGGGTCATATGGAAATACATGAAAAATCGGCTAAGTCCCAAAATTGGGATGTCTGAACTACACTAAAAAGTTACCACATCAAGCAAGGCAAAGTACCTAGGTGAACCCTAGGAAGAAACACGGACCAAGTCAGATGGCCTAAGTCAAGAGTGCAAGTGACCTAGGCAAAGTTGTATGACGGTGAGGACCCTGAAAAATCTGGTTAGTGTAGTTTAGACAGGGGAGGTTTTTGGGTCGGCTGAACCTCCTTATTTTGGGTTTTGACCTCCTCAAGAAGCTACACCTAGGCAAACTGCCTAGGGTGAAAGTGCGAAGACCAATCGAATAGTAAGACAAGTTTTGACCGATCGCCCTAGGCAAGCTTGTATGAAGAAAGGGACCCTATGGGTCATATGGAAATACATGAAAAATCGGCTAAGTCCCAAAATTGGGATGTCTGAACTACACTAAAAAGTTACCACATCAAGCAAGGCAAAGTACCTAGGTGAACCCTAAGAAGAAACACGGACCAAGTCAGATGGCCTAAGTCAAGAGTACAAGTGACCTAGGCAAAGTTGTATGGCGCTGAGGACCCTGAAAAATCGGGTTAGTGTAGTTCAGACAGGGGAGGTTTTTGGGTCGGCTGAACCTCCTTATTTTGGGTTTTGACCTCCTCAAGAAGCTACACCTAGGCAAACTGCCTAGGGTGAAAGTGCGAAGACCAATCGAATAGTAAGACAAGTTTTGACCGATCGCCCTAGGCAAGCTTGTATGAAGAAAGGGACCCTATGGGTCATATGGAAATACATGAAAAATCGGCTAAGTCCCAAAATTGGGATGTCTGAACTACACTAAAAAGTTACCACATCAAGCAAGGCAAAGTACCTAGGTGAACCCTAGGAAGAAACACGGACCAAGTCAGATGGCCTAAGTCAAGAGTACAAGTGACCTAGGCAAAGTTGTATGGCGCTGAGGACCCTGAAAAATCGGGTTAGTGTAGTTCTGACAGGGGAGGTTTCTGGGTCGGCTGAACCTCCTTATTTCGGGTTTTGGCCTCCTCAAGAAGACAGACCTAGGCAAACTGCCTAGGGTGAAAGTGCGAAGACCAATCGAATAGTAAGACAAGTTTTGACCGATCGCCCTAGGCAAGCTTGTATGAAGAAAGGGACCCTATGGGTCATATGGAAATACATGAAAAATCGGCTAAGTCCCAAAATTGGGATGTCTGAACTACACTAAAAAGTTACCACATCAAGCAAGGCAAAGTACCTAGGTGAACCCTAGGAAGAAACACGGACCAAGTCAGATGGCCTAAGTCAAGAGTACAAGTGACCTAGGCAAAGTTGTATGGCGCTGAGGACCCTGAAAAATCGGGTTAGTGTAGTTAAGACAGGGGAGGTTTCAGGGTCGGCTGGACCTCCTTATTTCGGGTTTTGGCCTCCTCAAGAAGACAGACCTAGGCGAATTGCCTAGGGTGAAAGTGCGAAGACCAATCGAATAGTAAGACAAGTTTTGACCGATCGCCCTAGGCAAGCTTGTATGAAGAAAGGGACCCTATGGGTCATATGGAAATACATGAAAAATCGGCTAAGTCCCAAAATTGGGATGTCTGAACTACACTAAAAAGTTACCACATCAAGCAAGGCAAAGTACCTAGGTGAACCCAAGGAAGAAACACGGACCAAGTCAGATGGCCTAAGTCAAGAGTACAAGTGACCTAGGCAAAGTTGTATGGCGTTGAGGACCCTGAAAAATCGGGTTAGTGTAGTTAAGACAGGGGAGGTTTCAGGGTCGGCTGGACCTCCTTATTTCGGGTTTTGGCCTCCTCAAGAAGACAGACCTAGGCGAATTGCCTAGGGTGAAACTGCGAAGACCAATCGAATAGTAAGACAAGTTTTGACCGATCGCCCTAGGCAAGCTTGTATGAAGAAAGGGACCCTATGGGTCATATGGAAATATACGAAAAATCGGCTAAGTCCCAAAATTGGGATGTCAGAACTACACTATAAAGTTACCACATTAGCAAGGCAGACTTGTATGAAGAACGGGACCCTGGTGAAAGTAGCAAATATCCCAAACCGAACATGAATATTATACACACAAGAGTACGAACATAAAGGAACACGGACCAAGCGTACCGAGAGAATCGGTACTATAGAACCCTCGTGGGTCTACACAAAGACTTTATGTTAGGGGTTCAAGCCCCATAGTACTCAAACGGTGACAGTAGCAAATATCCCAAAACGAACGTGAATCTTATTCACAAGAGTACGAACATAAAGGAACACGGACCAAGCGTACCGAGAGAATCGGTACTATAGAGCCCTCGTGGTTCTACACAAAGACTTTATGTTCGGGGTTCACACCCCAAATCGAACGTGGAATTTACTTTCTGATGGTCATGCGGTCGTCCAAAGGGGTCTAGTATCCTGGGATGACAAGCATCACGGGCACAGCTCGTATCAAAACAGTCGAAGAGGCCCGCGAAAGCTTGCTTTCCATGGCTATGCGATGCACAAATTGAGTTTACTCACCGTAGTATAAAACGAACGAACCGAACCTATCCGAGTAGGGATAATGGGCGCAGTAACATACTTCTGTGACCCAGCGAGAGTTGAACGAGGTGACATGAACTGTCAGTGGCTTATATCAGATGGGATACATACATGAGATTGCTTTCAAATCTACACTCGAAAACCTAACCAAGTAAAAGCGAACGTGGGGAGGATTCGAAACCGGTAACGAAATCTTAAGCTGGAAAGAGTCATCACTATGGATACATATTATGCGAAACCAATCAAGTGCTCATTACTGATCCAAAACCGAAGAGCACTAGTGAACACCTTAATCTCACCCTAGTTCACATCCAAGTGATCGACCACGTGTGTGAAGCAAAGACCAATCGAATTCCTGAATGAACCGAACACTATGAACAAATGGCCAAAAACGTTATAACTATCCAAACATACTACTATCTAGCGAAAGTCATCACGATGGAACCATACCATGATCTTTAACCTATAGCGCTCACCATATTCCTACCCAGAGTGCAAGTGAACAGATTGCCCACCCCTACCCAGTTCACAACCACGTGATCGACTAACATACCGAGGTTACCACAAGTCAAAGTTATACGTTTACAAGCGCAAGACCAATCGAAAACCCCGAAAGCAATCTCGACCCAAAATGTATTATCCGTGAGTGTAGTCGAGTCTCGTACTCGTCATCTGTAATCGTCGGATAGAATATCCAGTACACGGTTGTCTTTCCAAATGAAATCTACATACAGAACTCGCTCTTGGCAAATGGGTGGCAATGGCGCAATCAGGAGCGAGTTCCCGTCCGGGTGCCAAGTGATTGGCAAATGTCTGGGGGAAAGCAACCATATATTGATTTGTCTGTTAGTGTACTGGGTGTTTGAGGTATGTAGTATCCACGCTTGGTTGGGTGTGTCAGAGGACCATGGATGCGTTCACAACCCCAATTGGGGTACATCGGGAATGATTTTGTGGAACCGATGTGCCCGGCACACACTAAGTTTTGTTGCAAGTTAATAGTGTGCCATGTCCGGGGGGGTTGTGATTAAACTCTGGTGAATTGCGTACTGTGGTGATTGGGGTATGAAAGCCCCGCAGTTGCAATGATCGGACGCGCCTAGCGTGTCCTTTAGTTGATGGTAGGGAAATGAAGGCCCTTGTCAGCTCACCTAAGTATTCATGGAAGTTTGGCATAAGGTCGCTGTGGTAGGGGTATGAAGGCCCCGTCAGCGCATGCACAATCGGGCGCACGAGCGCTTAGCGGAGTCGAATGCCGCTCAAGTGCCTGTCCGGTGCATCGGGTGTGTGTGATACGAGGGCAATGAGGTTCGCACGGGGGCTCGCCTCCCGTGTGCTACCGGACTTGACAACATATAGAACGTGGTGTTTGCTCCTCCGGGTGCAATGGGACAATGAACATTCGAACGCAAAGTCGGAATTCTGGTTGATCCTACCAGTAATATACGCTCGTCTCAAAGGTTAAGCCATGCATGTCTAAGTACAAACAGATTTAATGTGAAACCGCATAAGGCTCAGTATAACAGCTATAATTTACGAGATCATCAACCTAGTTACTTGGATAACTGTGGAAAATCTAGAGCTAATACATGCAACATGCCAGGACCCTCGCGGGAACTGGTGCACTTATTAGTCAAACCAATCGCGGGTTCTCCGTGTCATTGAGTTGAAGTCTGGATAATGATGCTGATCGTATGGTCTCGCACCGACGACAGATCTCGCAAATATCTGCCCTATCAACTATGGATGGTAGTATAGAGGACTACCATGGTTGCAACGGGTAACGGGGAATCAGGGTTCGATTCCGGAGAGGGAGCCTGAGAAATGGCTACCACATCCAAGGAAGGCAGCAGGCGCGTAAATTACCCAATCCCGGGACGGGGAGGTAGTGACGAGAAATAACAATATGAAACTCTTTAATGATGTTTCATAATTGGAATGAGTAGAGCATAAATCCTTCTACGAGGATCAAGTGGAGGGCAAGTCTGGTGCCAGCAGCCGCGGTAATTCCAGCTCCACTAGCGTATATTAAAATTGTTGCGGTTAAAACGTTCGAAGTTGATACTTGTCCAACACAGTCCGGCTCCGCCGACCCGGTCAACCCGTGGTCGGTGGGCCAAGTCGGAATCTGGTTGCGACTCAATGGTGTGGTAGGGCACCAAGTCTGTGTCATGGTGTGCCCTTCAACGGGTGCAAGTGTAACATAGAGCTCGACCGCTCACGTTTACCTTGAACAAATTAGAGTGCTTAAAGCAGGGTGCCCAAACGCCCTAGAATAATCTTGCATGGAATAATGGAATACGACCTTGGTCTAATCTTTCATTGGTTTGTACTCAGACCGGAGGTAATGATTAACAGAAGTAGTTGGGGACACTAGTATTACGGCGCGAGAGGTGAAATTCGTAGACCGTCGTAAGACTAACTAAAGCGAAGGCATTTGTCAAGGATGCTTTCTTTAATCAAGAACGAAAGTTAGAGGATCGAAGGCGATTAGATACCGCCCTAGTTCTAACCGTAAACGATGCCAACTAGCAATTGGGAGACGCTACAACCAGGTGCTCTCAGTAGCTTCCGGGAAACCAAAGTCAGGTTCCGGGGGAAGTATGGTTGCAAAGTTGAAACTTAAAGGAATTGACGGAAGGGCACCACAATGAAATGGAGCTTGCGGTTCAATTTGACTCAACACGGGAAAACTTACCAGGTCCGAACTTATGGAGGTGAGACAGATTAATAGCTCTTTCTCAAATTTAAGGGTAGTGGTGCATGGCCGTTCTTAGTTCGTGGATTGATTTGTCTGGTTAATTCCGATAACGAACGTGACTCACATATGCTAACTAGAACGCAGTCAGCGTTAATGCGTCGATGCCGATTGGAACGGGTTAGGACCTTTCGGTGGAGTATGACCTGACACCTTCGCTGTTCGTGTGCGCAAGTGCACTTACGGTACGCTGCTTAGCAGGACAATTTGTGTTTAGCAAAATGAGATCGAGCGATAACAGGTCCGTGATGCCCTTAGATGTTCTGGGCTACACGCGTGCTACAATGTGGGTAGCAGCGTGTCTCCTATTCCGAGAGGAACGGGAAATCACTCAAATACTCACTTAGTAGGGATTATGGATTGCAATGGTCCATATGAACTCGGAACTTCTAGTAAGTGCTGGTCATCAGCCAGCGTTGAATACGTCCCTGCCCTTTGTACACACCGCCCGTCGCTACTACCGATGGATTATTTAGTGAGGTCTTTGGAGATGATCGTTCGCTGGATCCTCGTGAACCGCGTCTGCTTTATCGAAGTTGACCGAACTTGATGATTTAGAGGAAGTAAAAGTCGTAACAAGGTTTCCGTAGGTGAACCTGCGGAAGGATCATTAGTGGCCAAGTGATCCTTCCAGAAGTCCGAACCTGCGGGTTGGGACTTCGGCACAAGTTGCCATATGATAATTGACGAAACACTATAGAAGTCCGAACCTGCGGGTTGAGACTCAGGCACAAGTTGCCATATGAAAGTTGACGAAACACTAACAAGTCCGAACCTGCGGGTTGAGACTTAGGCACACGTTGCCTTATACATGACTTCGAACAAATACACAAGTCCGAACCTGCGGGTTGAGACTTAGGCACAAGTTGCCTTATACATGACTTCGAACAAATACACAAGTCCGAACCTGCGGGTTGAGACTTAGGCACAAGTTGCCATATGAAAGTTGACGAAACACTAGCAAGTCTCAACCTGCGGGTTGAGACTTAGGCACACGTTGCCTTATACATGACTTCGAACAAATACACAAGTCCGAACCTGCGGGTTGAGACTTAGGCACAAGTTGCCTTATACATACATTGGCCAAATAAACAGAAGTCCGAACCTGCGGGTTGAGACTTAGGCACAAGTTGCCATATTATATTCGATCAAACACTAAGTAGTCCGAACCTGCGGGTTGAGACTCAAGACCGTAACAAGATGTCACTATACAAGTCCGAACCTAAGGGTTGAGACTTAATGCGATCTAGATACCAAGTTGACATCCAATACCTGTTGAGCAAAACCAAAGATTCCCTGTTCTCGAATGATTACACTATATAACAGGGAATCATGAAGAAATCAAGCAAGCGTGAAACAAAGTCATCACTTGGGCATGCTCGATAGCCAACCACATGACCTTAACCTAAGAGAGCATGCAAACCACATGATACCTATAAACGATTAACCCGCCCTAGTTCAATCGTTCACCAAGTGATGACTTCAGTATGGCTAAGAGAAAAACTTTTAAATGGGAAAAACTCTAAGTCCGAACCTCCGGGTTGAGACTTCCGCGTCGGAGGTGGGCGCACCTCCTATCCGAAAGATGATGAATCAGGGGTGTTCGGTCAGCAATGGTCGGATGCCCCGTCGTAGTCCAACTATGACAATCAAAGTCAAGACCTCCGGGTTGAGACTTTCCGCGAGTACAAGCATAAAGGAACACGGACCAAGCCGTACCGAGAGAATCGGTACTAGAGCCCTCGTGGTTCTACATTGAGAGAGCCCTCGTGGTTCTCATTAGGGGCTTTATGCAAGAAGTACTCAATACTGTGGTGTGAAGTATAAAGTATAGTCCTCGCCTGGTCCACGCTGCTTCGGCGGTCCTGGGTAAGATAGTTAATTCTAGCTTGCCCTATAGTGGAATGAGGACACTTAATGCTTCGTCTTTTAGCGGCGGCTAGACTCCTCCTCACGGGGAACGAGTTGACGCGCACAGCGGCGGCTTACGCACTATGGCAATCATGGATGCCTGAAGATTCCGTGAAGTTCTCCCCTGGTCCACGCTGCCTCGGCAGTCCTGGGTAAAATGGAATATTTCCAGCTTGCCCTATAGTGGAAGAGGACTATCCAACAATACAAAGTCAAGACCTCCGGGTTGAGACTTTCCGCGTCGGTGGTGTCGCGCACCGCCTATCCGAAAGATGGTGTAACAGGGGTGTTCGATCAGCAATGGTCGGATGCCCCGTCATAGTCCAACTATGACAACCAAAGTCAAGACCTCCGGGTTGAGACTTTCCGCGTCCGGAGGTACGCGTACCGCCTACCCGAAAGATGGTGTGCTTCTGGGGTATTCGATGAGTCGGATACCCCGTCGTAGTCCAACTATGACAATCAAAGTCAAGACCTCCGGGTTGAGACTTCCGCGTCCGGAGGTACGCGTACCGCCTACCCGAAAGATGGTGTGCTTCTGGGGTATTCGATGAGTCGGATACCCCGTC
The DNA here is from genome assembly GCF_943734765.1 of Anopheles ziemanni. Taxonomy (NCBI): domain Eukaryota; kingdom Metazoa; phylum Arthropoda; class Insecta; order Diptera; family Culicidae; genus Anopheles; species Anopheles ziemanni. The sequence continues at coordinate 31,574 of NW_026689815.1, read as the reverse complement.
GTAGTCCAACTATGACAATCAAAGTCAAGACCTCCGGGTTGAGACTTCCGCGTCCGGAGGTACGCGTACCGCCTACCCGAAAGATGGTGAATCAGGGGTGTTCGATCAGCAATGGTCGGATGCCCCGTCGTAGTCCAACTATGACAATCAAAGTCAAGACCTCCGGGTTGAGACTTTCTAAGAGTACAAGCATAAAGGAACACGGACCAAGCCGTACCGAGAGAATCGGTACTAGAGCCCTTGTGGTTCTACATTGAGAGAGCCCTCGTGGTTCTCATTAGGGGCTTTATGCAAGAAGTACTCAATACTGTGGTGTGAAGTATAAAGTATAGAGTCCTCCACTGGTCCACGCTGCTCCGGCGGTCCTGGGTAAGATAGTTCATTCTAGCTTGCCCTATGTGGAAGAGGACTCAATACCCTACCTGTTGAGCTTGAAACAAAGTCATCACTTGGGCATGCTCATATTGCCATACAATATTCCATTATCTACTAATGAGCATGCAGCTATATGATTATAACCTGTAAACGATTACCCCGCCGTAGTTCAGCGCTTCAACCAAGTGATGACTTCAGTATGGCTAGTGTGTGAAGTATAAAGTATAGTCCTCCCCTGGTCCACACTGCTTCGGCGGTCCTGGGTAAGATAGTTAGTTCTAGCTTGCCCTATGTGGAAGAGGACACCATACTTAATACTGTGGTGTAATGAACAAAGTATAGTCCTCCACTGGTCCACGCTGCTTTGCAGTCCTGGGTAAGATAGTTAATTCTAGCTTGCCCTATGTGGAAGAGGGCATACAAGACAAAGTATAGTTCTCCCCTGGTCCACGCTGCTCCGGCGGTCCTGGGTAAGATAGTTAATTCTAGCTTGCCCTATGTGGAAGAGGACATAATACTCTACCTGTTGAGCTTTAAACAAAGTCATCACTTGGGCATGCTCTATAGCCAACCACATGACATTAACCTAAGAGAGCATGCAGCGTATTATCCCAATGCAAAGTAAACGATAGACTCGCCCTAGTTCAGTGCTTCAACCAAGTGATGACTTCAATATGGCTAGTGTGTGAAGTATAAAGTATAGTCCTCCCCTGGTCCACACTGCTTCGGCGGTCCTGGGTAAGATAGTTAATTCTAGCTTGCCCTATGTGGAAGAGAGCATACATGAACCAAGAACGAAGGTTATGATCGAGGAATGATTCGACAACTAACCGATGGTATGAAATGTGAAGAATTCAAGCAAGCACACAATCAAGTCATCACTTGGGCATGCTCGATAGCCAACCTCATGACATTAACCTAGTAGAGCATGCAAAAACCAATATATATGTAAACGATGCCCCTCCCTAGTTCAGCGCTTCAACCAAGTGATGACTTCAGAATGGCTAAATCAAATCGGTTCAAAACATACCATCGGTACCCTATTGAAACACACAAGTCGATATCAAACCTCATGATTGTGTAGTCCTCCACTGGTCCACGCCGCTTCGGCCGTCCTGGGTAAAATGGAACATTCCAGCTTGCCCTATGTGGAAGAGGGCACATTACTCAATACTGTGGTGTGAAGTATAAAGTTCAGT
>NW_026689815.1:0-22500 GCF_943734765.1 Anopheles ziemanni | reverse complement strand
CTTGGCGGTACTTGCACTTGGCTGTGCTTGGACTTGAAGGTGGGATCCGGCTGGCCTAGGCCATTGGTGGTTGGTTGGTTGGTTAGCCCTTAGCTGGGCTGGCTGGCTGGCTGGCCATCGGTGGTGTGGTGTGTTGGGCGGTTGGTGAACACTTGGCGGTACTTGCACTTGGCTGTGCTTGGACTTGAAGGTGGGATCCGGCTGGCCTAGGCCATTGGTGGTTGGTTGGTGGGTTAGCCCTTAGTTGGGCTGGCTGGCTGGCTGGCCATCGGTGGTGTGGTGTGGTGTGGTGTGTGGAGTCGAGCATCGCGCGCCGTTGCCTTCTTCGGAGTGTTGTGGGTACGCAAGTGCTTGCAGTGCAAAGAGGTTGGTGATGGAGTGACATTGCCTTCACCATGGAGTTGCGGGTACTTAGGTACTTGCAAGGAGATGGTGGTATGGTGGTGTTGCGTGTGTGGTGTTCGATTAGAAAGATATAATTTCTAAGTCCGGATTAGTGCTGTCAGTGGGGCCGCCGCTAACAGGTCCTGCACGGCCACCGTGGGGCTTGACTTGGCGCTATTCCGGACTTGGGGCGATCACGATGTCCCCGTGCGGGACTTAGAAGATGGAAGAACACAAGTACCCTTATCCCATGACTTGTGAGCGATTGGCATACGTTACCACATGAAGAGAAAAATTGGCTAAGTCCCGGATCCATATTATTTGAAGAGAAAAATCGGCTAAGTCCCGGATCCATATTATATGAAGAGAAAAATCGGCTAAGTCCAGGATCCATATCATATGAAGAGAAATATCGGCTAAGTCCAGGATCCATATATAATAACCTAATAATCGGCTAAGTCCAGGATCCGTATTATATGAAGAGAAAAATCGGCTAAGTCCAGGATCCATATATAATAACCTAATAATCGGCTAAGTCCAGGATCCATATTATATGAAGAGAAAAATCGGCTAAGTCCGAGATTGGGTCTGTCAGACATACACTTCCAAGTTACCACACAAGCAAGCAAGATGGCGTATTGATGGATCCATATGATATGAAGAGAAAAATCGGCTAAGTCCGAGATTGGGTCTGTCAGAAATACACTTCCAAGTTACCACACAAGCAAGCAAGATGGCCTAGTGATGGATCCATATGATATGAAGAGAAAAATCGGCTAAGTCCCAGATTGGGTCTGTCGGAAATACACTTCCAAGTTACCACACAAGCAAGCAAGATGGCCTAGTGATGGATCCATATGATATGAAGAGAAAAATCGGCTAAGTCCCAGATTGGGTCTGTCGGAAATACACTTCCAAGTTACCACACAAGCAAGCAAGATGGCCTAGTGATGGATCCATATGATATGAAGAGAAAAATCGGCTAAGTCCCAGATTGGGTCTGTCAGACATACACTTTCAAGTTACCACACAAGCAAGCAAGATGGCCTAGTGATTGATCCATATGATATGAAGAGAAAAATCGGCTAAGTCCGAGATTGGGTCTGTCAGACATACACTTCCAAGTTACCACACAAGCAAGCAAGTTACCACATGAAGAGAAAGCCGGCAAAGTCCGGGAATGTTACCACATGAACTGGAAAATGGGCAAAAACCTACCTTCACAGGGAACGTGAATAACTAAGGCTGTAGACATTGGATCGACAAGCCAAAGACTGATATGGAAAGGAAATGAGTAGTACTAGCTTTCCTGAGAGTTGCAGAGCTTAGACTGCATATGAACGGAAGATATTAAGCGTCAAAGTCAGAAAAGTTGCCCGAAGGAACACAAGTTCCAACTTAGAGCATGAATACCGCCTAGACGGTAGGAGGTACGGCCAGGCTGAGGAATAAGAAAATGTTGGCCAACATGTTCCCTAACTATCCCCCGAAGACCGCAAAGCAATCCAACATCAACCAAGAAAGTTATAGCCCGATCAAGGAAACACCTACTTTGCACCGATTTTGCACCAAATACATGTACCAAGCACCTTCGGTTGCATACCTGCAGGGGCTTACCATAGTAGGCCATGGAAGACCGATATACCGAACATAATCACTTTCTATCTCCTCGGGTGTTGGAGGTAGCGCTTTGCGGTACAAGAACGAAAGTTAGACCATATCTTGGTGCATCTTTTTGCCCAAGATCACAAGACCCTATCTACCAAGGCAAGAAAGTTGTGTGGGGACAAAATGTCCAAAAGTGCCCAAAGTGGCACACTTGAACCATATATTCGAGAAAAACACAAGTGTGGGCCCGAGCTAGCAAGTTGAAATGTTCTGACCGTCAGTAGCCCTAGTTGAGGTGCACTTATCATTATATGAGGCCAACGTGCCAGCTAGTCTCTAAAGGGGCGATATGGGTGTTCCAAGGTTTGTACCCAATTGAGGAAAAAACAGGGTAAGGTACGGTGTACCGCGAATAACTCGGGCTATAGATGTCCGATCGATGAGTTTGGCATATGTATGGAAAGGTCTCGACGAGACCTAACTACCCTGAAAGTATGAAGGCAAAGACTTGAATGACCGGGAAGTTATTAAGTGCACAAGTGGTAAAGTTGCACCAAAGTCCATGTTACCCGAAGTGGTACATGAACACCCAATATTCGACCAAAACACAAGTTTAGAGACGAGCTAGCGAGCTACATTGTTCAGACCGTCAGTAGCCCGCATCAAGACACGCATTTCATTATATTGAGCCTAGCCGCTAGCTCGACTCGAAGTCGGTCATATGGTTGGTTGATGGTTTGGACCGACCACGTGGTGTACCAAGGTGATGTACCTTTCATGAATTAAAACTCTGGCTGTATGGCACTGAGCGACAAGCTAAGGTGTGATTTGGAATAGTCTTGAGTGGGACTATTTAGGAAAAATGCGAACAAAAAATCACAAAGTCCTTGGGCGAAGCTATTAGCGAAACATAGAGCAAATTGGTACCAAAAACTATGGAAATGGGACTTGAGTCAAAAATAACCGCAAGTTGGAGAAGAGATAGCAAGCTTGCGTAGAACAATTATATTTGGTGCATGGTATCACCAACAAAAAAGTATATGGGGCCAAGGTGCTGGCTGGCCTCCAAAGTGGAGATATGGGCGATCCAAAGTTTGTACCCAAGTACGAACAAGTATGGAAAAAACAGGGTAAGGTACCAAGTACCATTAATAACTTCGGCTGTATATGGCCGAGCGAGGCAAACGGCTCACCGTTGGAAAGGTCTCGGGGAGACCTATCTACCCTGAAAGTTTCATGAGGCTGAGTTGAAAGACCACGGAGATATTAGGTGATGATGGTCGTATTCGGGGACCAAGTCGCAGGAAATGGCACTTGACCAAAATCCCCCTTGGAAGGTGAATACCGGCTTACCGGTAAGAGATAGCGACTTGGCGTAGAATATTCATAAGTTGGGCGTGTAGAGACGCAACTTTCATTATATGGGGCCAACCCGGTCAGGGTGCTCCAAGTCGGTCGTTTGGTCGGTTTATGGTTTGGGCCGACCACGTGGTGTACCAAGTTGAGGTACCTTTCATGAATTATAACTCGGTCAGTTTGCCACCGAGCGACAAGCTGCGGTGTGTTTTGGAATGGTCTTGAGTGGGACTATCAAGGAAAAATACAAATAGAAAATCAGCTTGTCCATGGCCGAAGCTATTAGTGAAACATATAGCAAAATGGGTCCAAAAACGAATGAAATGGGACTTGGACCAAGAATAACGGCAAGTTGGAGAAGAGATAGCAAGTTGGCGTAGAACAATTATATTTAGTGCATGGTATGACCAACAAAAAAGTATATGAGGCCAAGGTGCTGGCTGGCCTCCAAAGTGGAGATATGGGCGATCCAAAGTTTGTACCCAAGTATGGCAAAAACTGGTAGAGGTACCTTTCATGAATTACTGCTCAGGCTGTATGGCACTTAGCGGGACGCTTGGCTCTGGTATGGAATAGTCTTGAGTGGGACTATCAAGGAAAAATACGAACAAAAAATCACCATGTCCACGGACGAAGGTATTAGCGAAACTTAGAGCGAAATTGCGACCAAGTCGCTGGAAATGGCCCTTGGACCAAGTATACCGTCAAGGCGGTACGAGATAGCGAGTTGACGTGGAATATTTATAAGTTTGCCTCCACGAGACGAAAGTTTAGTTATATGGGGCCAACCCGCTCAGGGTTGTCCAAGTCGGTCATATGGCTGATCGAAATTTTCGACCAAGTACTGAGAAAACAGGGTAAGGTACCGTGTACCTCGAATAACTTTGGCTGTAGATGTCCGAGCGAGGCAAACGGCATAGCGTTGGAAAGGTCTTGAGGTGTTCTAGGCACCCTGAAAGTTTGAAAAGGCTATCTGGAAAACTCGTGGAGATATTAGAGAAACATTGGGCCCAAAAGATACCAAGTCGCAGGAAATGGGCCCTCCAAGAACACCCTAAAATCCCAATTACGGCTAAGTTGCAGGCCAGCTAGCGAAGTGAAATGTTCTAGGCATAACTAGAACACGTTAATGCGCAACTTTTTGAATCAGAACTTTTTTCGATATCTGGCCCCCAAAGGGGGGATATGGGCGATCAAAGGATTTTTCCAAGTTTCGGTACTTTTTACGGTATCGCTCATAGCTCCGGCTGTATGCAAGCAAATGACAATCTAAGACATGATTTGGAAAGGTATTGAGCAGTACTAACTTACGTTAGAACACAGCGAAGCGCTATCGGTTCATGGCAAGGCCGATATAAGCAGTCAAAGATGAAAAATGTTGACAAAATGAACAAAAATTACCTTGGTACGCGAATAGCGGCCAGGGATGAAGAGGTACGAAGGTGGTGTAGAAGAATTATAATTAGGGCTTGGTACGCTCTAAAAGTTTGCCGAAGACCGCAAAGCGCTCAGACCCATAGAAAGTGGCCATTTGGGCCGAACAGTGCGTGCAAAGAGGTGAAAATGCAAAAATTGCACTTTGTGGGGCGATTTGCGGGGGGAAGGAGGGGTCGGAGGGCAAAATGTCCCTTGACCAAAAAGTCTTATCTCGTCGAGATCTACAACATTGCCGAAGAACGCAAAGCGCTAGCTCGCAATCGAAAAATCGAGAATTTGAAAATTTTCTAAGTCTTGGGCTCCCTAAGGAAAAGTTTCAAAAATCACGTTTGTCCCCAATTTTGAAGGGGAAGGAGTCGGTTCCGGGGCATGGTGTCTTCGGCAAAAAGTCTTATCTTTTTGCGTACTTTCGACTAGTTCAATAAAAATTTTTGACCCAAAATTTGTTCGGCGGACCCCTAGGTCGAAAAACCCGAAAAAAGTCGAAAAAAGTCGAAAATGTCGAAAAATGAGAAAACCTCATATTCGGACTCTACACGAGCCCCAGATATTGAAAAGTGAAATCCGCGGTCGATTTGGAACAAAAAATTGACCTAGGCAAAGTTGTATGGAGGTAGGGACCCCTGAGAAAAAAGTTTGGTCCCGAGGCTCCTTGGACCACCAAGTCCCTAGGTCGGACCAAAATCGGAAAAAATCCGACCAAAGTCGAAAGTGTCGAAAATTTTAAAAAACCCCTTTTGGGGCCCTATGGCCTCCCTAGATAATGAAAAGTGAGGTCCGCGGCCGATCCGGAAGAAAAACTTGACCTAGGCAAACTTGTATGACGGTGGGGACCCAAAAAAATTTCGATGAGTGTAGTTTAGACAGGCCGGAAAATGTATCGGTGGTCCGTATCAAGGGACGTCTTTTAGTTCCATGGGGTGGTGGTCGTCGAACAAAGTCGCCTAGGTCGACCACCAGAAAGACCAGTCGTGTTGTAATGGATGTTTTGGCCACTTTGCTAGGGAAACCTAGTAGGTCGAAGCAAATTTGGGGTTCGAGATGAGTTGGTGAAAGTTGGTCCAACCTAGGTGTGCTTGGTGGAGGTTGACCATGAAAGTAGAGCATGATAGGAATGACCATAACTTTGGTTCTAGATGTCGGATCGGTACACTTGAGGCAGTTTTGGAAAGGTGAAGGCCTGCTCTAGCTATGTTTTCTACCAAGCTGAGCGCCTACTAGTGACCCGGAGGAGGTATTAAGGGTCAAAGGCAAAAAGGGGTACCCTAAAGTGCGTGTGACCAAGAAAATGGGAAAAACGGTATCGCCTATAGCTCAGGCTGTATGGCTCGGATCGGAAAGCTTGGATATGCGTTGGAAAGGTCTTGACGAGCGCTAGCTATGTGTCCTACCAAGCGAAGCGCTAGGTGTTGAGCAAGTCGGTCATATTAGAGGGCAAAGGTGAAAAATGGTGGTTTAGAGGCGAAAATTCACCTTATGATCGAAAATAGCGGGCGAACGATAAGAGCTACGAACACGGCGTAGAACAATCATAAGTACGTTACCACAAGACCTAACTTTGGCCAATATAGAGCGAGAAGATCGGAGGTACCCATCAGGGTGATATGGCTGGTTCAAAGTTGGACCAAAACGAGACTTGAGAAATGGATTGAAACACGGTATCGCGAATAACTCAGGCTGTATGGAACGGATCGACAAGCTTAGATCAGTGTTGGAAAGGTCGAACCGAGCGCTAACTATAATCCCAAACAACCGAAGCGCTAAGTGTTGAGCAAAACTGAGTTATTAAGCGACAAAGTGGAAAAATAATACCAAAATGGCCAAAAATCACACAAGACCAAGAATACCGAGCAAGCGGTAAGAGATAGCGGGTTGACGTAGAATACTTATAAGTTTGCCTCTACGAGACCTAAAAGTCGTCCATAGAAAGCGAGAAGATCGGACCACTCTGGAAGGGTGATACGAGTGGTCAAAAATTAGCAAAAATGAAACATGGCTAAAATGGATTTGACTTGTGCACCGTATAGCTCCGGCTGTATGGCATGGATTGTTAAGCTAGGATATGTTTTGGAAAGGTAACACCCAGCGCTAGATACGACTAGAAGAAAGCAAAGCGCTAACTAGCATGATTTGGAAGTTATTAAGTGTCAAAGTCGAAAAATGTTACCAAAATTGAAACTCGAGTACATTGGGCCAAAAAGTACAAGTTGTGAAATTTGGACTTACGAGTAAAATACCGAGCAGGCGGTAAGAGATAGAGACTTGGTGTAGAACAATTATATGTTGGGCATGTTATAACCTATATTTGGCCCGAACATAGTGACGAGATCGGTGGTACCCAAAAGGGTGGTACAGGTGTTAGATGGTTTTCCCAGAGCATAAGCTCCACATGATATGGAAAACGGGAAACATCATAACTTCGGCTGTATGGCATGGAATGGAACGAACAAGGTATCGATGGAAAGAGAAAAGGTAGCGCTAACTATAATTCCTACCAAGCAAAGCGCTAGCATGTGACCGTTCGGGTGTTATTGTGAGTCAAAGTCAGAAATTGTTAGCACGAGAGGCGAAAATCCGACTAAGTCCATGAATACCGGGCTGGCGGTAAGAGATACGGCTTGGCCGTAGAACATTTATAAGTTGGCCAATACAAGACCTAAGTTTCGTCCATAGACGACAAGAAGATCGAAGATACGTGAAGGTGAGATATGGGCGTCCCAAAGTGGGCCTTTGAAAAAGTGACAAACTTCCCTTATAACAGCATACACCAAATATCTCTGGCTCTATGGCACCGAATAAGAAGTTGAGGTCAGCGATAGAAAGGTGATAGTCAGCGCTAAATATCATACGAACAGAGTGAAGCGCTAAAGGGAAAGGATCTTGGTGATATAAGGTGACAAAGTCGAGAAAAGTTGCCTCAAAATCATGAAAAATGTGAAAAAATGGCTAAGTCCCGGGTGCCTTAAGGGCAGGTTGATCGAATGTACCGAGCTGGCGGTACGAGATAGAGACTTGGTGTAGAACAATTATATGTTTGGCATGGCAAGACCTACATTTGGTCAATACAAAGTGAGAAGATCAAAGAAACCCGTAAGGGTGATATTGGTGTCCAAAGGAAAAAAGCACTAAGTCTTGGGAAACTTATATGAAGAAAAAGGACCCTGATGGGTCATATGGGATGGATCGAAAAATCGGCTAAGTCCCAAAATGGGGATGTCAGAACTACACTCATGTGTTACCACATCAAGCAAGGCAAACTTATATGAAGGAAAGGACCCTGATGGGTCATATGGTATTGATCGAAAAATCGGCTAAGTCCCAAAATGGGGATGTCAGAACTACACTCAAATGTTACCACACCAAGCAAGGCAAACTTATATGAAGCAAAGGACCCTGATGGGTCATATGGTATTTTACGAAAAATCGGCTAAGTCCCAAAATGGGGATGTCAGAACTACACTCAAATGTTACCACACCAAGCAAGGCAAACTTATATGAAGCAAAGGACCCTGATGGGTCATATGGTATTTTACGAAAAATCGGCTAAGTCCCAAAATGGGGATGTCAGAACTACACTCAAATGTTACCACACCAAGCAAGGCAAACTTATATGAAGGCAAGGACCCTGATGGGTCATATGGTATTTTACGAAAAATCGGCTAAGTCCCAAAATGGGGATGTCAGAACTACACTCAAATGTTACCACACCAAGCAAGGCAAACTTATATGAAGCAAAGGACCCTGATGGGTCATATGGTATTGGTCGAAAAATCGGCTAAGTCCCAAAATGGGGATGTCAGAACTACACTCATGTGTTACCACACCAAGCAAGGCAAACTTATATGAAGCAAAGGACCCTGATGGGTCATATGGTATTTTACGAAAAATCGGCTAAGTCCCAAAATGGTGATGTCAGAACTACACTAAAATGTTACCACACCAAGCAAGGCAAACTTATATGAAGGCAAGGACCCTGATGGGTCATATGGTATGGATCGAAAAATCGGCTAAGTCCCAAAATGGGGATGTCTGAACTACACTCAAATGTTACCACATCAAGCAAGGCAAACTTATATGAAGGAAAGGACCCTGATGGGTCATATGGTATTTTACGAAAAATCGGCTAAGTCCCAAAATGGGGATGTCAGAACTACACTCATGTGTTACCACACCAAGCAAGGCAAACTTATATGAAGGCAAGGACCCTGATGGGTCATATGGTATTTTACGAAAAATCGGCTAAGTCCCAAAATGATGATGTCAGAACTACACTCAAATGTTACCACACCAAGCAAGGCAAACTTATATGAAGCAAAGGACCCTGATGGGTCATATGGTATTTTACGAAAAATCGGCTAAGTCCCAAAATGGGGATGTCAGAACTACACTCATATGTTACCACACCAAGCAAGGCAAACTTATATGAAGCAAAGGACCCTGATGGGTCATATGGTATTTTACGAAAAATCGGCTAAGTCCCAAAATGGGGATGTCAGAACTACACTCATATGTTACCACACCAAGCTAGGCAAACTTATATGAAGCAAAGGACCCTGATGGGTCATATGGTATTTTACGAAAAATCGGCTAAGTCCCAAAATGAGGATGTCAGAACTACACTCAAATGTTACCACACCAAGCAAGGCAAACTTATATGAAGCAAAGGACCCTGATGGGTCATATGGTATTTTACGAAAAATCGGCTAAGTCCCAAAATGGGGATGTCAGAACTACACTCAAATGTTACCACACCAAGCAAGGCAAACTTATATGAAGCAAAGGACCCTGATGGGTCATATGGTATTTTACGAAAAATCGGCTAAGTCCCAAAATGGGGATGTCAGAACTACACTCAAATGTTACCACACCAAGCAAGGCAAACTTATATGAAGGAAAGGACCCATATGGGTCATATGGTATTTTACGAAAAATCGGCTAAGTCCGAAAATGATGATGTCAGAACTACACTCAAATGTTACCACACCAAGCAAGGCAAACTTATATGAAGGAAAGGACCCATATGGGTCATATGGCATTTTACGAAAAATCGGCTAAGTCCCAAAATGAGGATGTCAGAACTACACTAAAAAGTTACCACACCAAGCAAGGCAAAGTACCTAGGTGAACCCTAGGAAGAAACACGGACCAAGTCAGATGGCCTAAGTCAAGAGAACAAGTGACCTAGGCAAAGTTGTATGGCGCTGAGGACCCTGAAAAATCTGGTTAGTGTAGTTTAGACAGGGTAGGTTTTTAGGTCGGCCGAACCCCCTTATTTTGGGTTTTGGCCTCATCAAGAAGCTACACCTAGGCAAACTGCCTAGGGTGAAAGTGCGAAGACCAATCGAATAGTAAGACAAGTTTTGACCGATCGCCCTAGGCAAGCTTGTATGAAGAAAGGGACCCTAAGGGTCATATGGAAATACATGAAAAATCGGCTAAGTCCCAAAATTGGGATGTCTGAACTACACTAAAAAGTTACCACATCAAGCAAGGCAAAGTACCTAGGTGAACCCTAAGAAGAAACACGGACCAAGTCAGATGGCCTAAGTCAAGAGTACATGTGACCTAGGCAAAGTTGTATGGCGCTGAGGACCCTGAAAAATCGGGTTAGTGTAGTTCAGACAGGGGAGGTTTTTGGGTCGGCTGAACCTCCTTATTTTGGGTTTTGACCTCCTCAAGAAGCTACACCTAGGCAAACTGCCTAGGGTGAAAGTGCGAAGACCAATCGAATAGTAAGACAAGTTTTGACCGATCGCCCTAGGCAAGCTTGTATGAAGAAAGGGACCCTTAGGGTCATATGGAAATTCATGAAAAATCGGCTAAGTCCCAAAATTGGGATGTCAGAACTACACTATAAAGTTACCACATCAAGCAAGGCAAAGTACCTAGGTGAACCCTAGGAAGAAACACGGACCAAGTCAGATGGCCTAAGTCAAGAGTATAAGTGACCTAGGCAAAGTTGTATGGCGCTGAGGACCCTGAAAAATCGGGTTAGTGTAGTTAAGACAGGGGAGGTTTCAGGGTCGGCTGGACCTCCTTATTTCGGGTTTTGGCCTCCTCAAGAAGACAGACCTAGGCGAATTGCCTAGGGTGAAACTGCGAAGACCAATCGAATAGTAAGACAAGTTTTGACCGATCGCCCTAGGCAAGCTTGTATGAAGAAAGGGACCCTTAGGGTCATATGGAAATTCATGAAAAATCGGCTAAGTCCCAAAATTGGGATGTCAGAACTACACTAAAAAGTTACCACATCAAGCAAGGCAAAGTACCTAGGTGAACCCTAGGAAGAAACACGGACCAAGTCAGATGGCCTAAGTCAAGAGTATAAGTGACCTAGGCAAAGTTGTATGGCGCTGAGGACCCTGAAAAATCGGGTTAGTGTAGTTAAGACAGGGGAGGTTTCAGGGTCGGCCAGACCTCCTTATTTCGGGTTTTGGCCTCCTCAAGAAGACAGACCTAGGCGAATTGCCTAGGGTGAAACTGCGAAGACCAATCGAATAGTAAGACAAGTTTTGACCGATCGCCCTAGGCAAGCTTGTATGAAGAAAGGGACCCTTAGGGTCATATGGAAATTCATGAAAAATCGGCTAAGTCCCAAAATTGGGATGTCAGAACTACACTAAAAAGTTACCACATCAAGCAAGGCAAAGTACCTAGGTGAACCCTAGGAAGAAACACGGACCAAGTCAGATGGCCTAAGTCAAGAGTATAAGTGACCTAGGCAAAGTTGTATGGCGCTGAGGACCCTGAAAAATCGGGTTAGTGTAGTTAAGACAGGGGAGGTTTCAGGGTCGGCCAGACCTCCTTATTTCGGGTTTTGGCCTCCTCAAGAAGACAGACCTAGGCGAATTGCCTAGGGTGAAACTGCGAAGACCAATCGAATAGTAAGACAAGTTTTGACCGATCGCCCTAGGCAAGCTTGTATGAAGAAAGGGACCCTATGGGTCATATGGAAATTCATGAAAAATCGGCTAAGTCCCAAAATTGGGATGTCAGAACTACACTATAAAGTTACCACATTAGCAAGGCAGACTTGTATGAAGAACGGGACCCAGGTGAAAGTAGCAAATATCCCAAACCGAACATGTATATTATACACACAAGAGTACGAACATAAAGGAACACGGACCAAGCGTGCCGAGAGAATCGGTACTATAGAGCCCTCGTGGTTCTACACAAAGACTTTATGTTAGGGGTTCAAGCCCCATAGTACTCAAACGGTGACAGTAGCAAATATCCCAAACCGAACATGAATATTATACACACAAGAGTACGAACATAAAGGAACACGGACCAAGCGTGCCGAGAGAATCGGTACTATAGAGCCCTCGTGGTTCTACACAAAGACTTTATGTTAGGGGTTCAAGCCCCATAGTACTCAAACGGTGACAGTAGCAAATATCCAAAAACGAACTGGAATTTACATTCTGTTGGTCATGCGGTCGTCCAAAGGGGTCTAGTATCCTGGGATGACAAGCATCACGGGCACAGTCTCGTATCAAAACAGTCGAAGAGGCCCGCGAAAGCTTGCTTTCCATGGCTATGCGATGCACAAATTGAGTTTCTCCGTAGTTATACACAGCGCACAGGTGAAAGTAGCAAATATCCCAAATCGAACATGAATTTTATACACACAAGAGTACAAACATAAAGGAACACGGACCAAGCGTACCGAGAGAATCGGTACTAGAGCCCTTGTGGTTCTACATTGAGAGCCCTCGTGGTTCTACATAGATACTTTATGTTAGGGGTTCCAACCCCATAGTACTAGAACGGTGGAAGTAGCAAATAAACCGAACGTGGAATTTACTTTCTGATGGTCATGCGGTCGTCCAAAGGGGTCTAGTATCCTGGGATGACAAGCATCACGGGCACAGCTCGTATCAAAACAGTCGAAGAGGCCCGCGAAAGCTTGCTTTCCATGGCTATGCGATGCACAAATTGAGTTTACTCACCGTAGTATAAAACGAACGAACCGAACCTATCCGAGTAGGGATAATGGGCGCAGTAACATACTTCTGTGACCCAGCGAGAGTTGAACGAGGTGACATGAACTGTCAGTGGCTTATATCAGATGGGATACATACATGAGATTGCTTTCAAATCTACACTCGAAAACCTAACCAAGTAAAAGCGAACGTGGGGAGGATTCGAAACTGGTAACGAAATCTTAAGCTGGAAAGAGTCATCACTATGGATACATATTATGCGAAACCAATCAAGTGCTCAGTACTGATCCAAAACCGAAGAGCACTAGTGAACACCTTAATCTCACCCTAGTTCACATCCAAGTGATCGACCACGTGTGTGAAGCAAAGACCAATCGAATTCCTCAATGGACCGAACACTATGAACAAATGGCCAAAAACGTTATAACTATCCAAACATACTACTATCTAGCGAAAGTCATCACGATGGAACCATACCATGATCTTTAACCTATAGCGCTCACCATATTCCTATCCAGAGTGCAAGTGAACAGATTGCTCACCCCTACCAGTTCACATCCACGTGATCGACTAACATACCGAGGTTACCACAAGTCAAAGTTATACGTTTACAAGCGCAAGACCAATCGAAAACCCCGAAAGCAATCTCGACCCAAAATGTATTATCCGTGAGTGTAGTCGAGTCTCGTACTCGTCATCTGTAATCGTCGGATAGAATATCCAGTACACGGTTGTCTTTCCAAATGAAATCTACATACAGAACTCGCTCTTGGCAAATGGGTGGCATTGGCGCAATCAGGAGCGAGTTCCCGTCCGGGTGCCAAGTGATTGGCAAATGTCTGGGGGAAAGCAACCATATATTGATTTGTCTGTTAGTGTACTGGGTGTTTGAGGTATGTAGTATCCACGCTTGGTTGGGTGTGTCAGAGGACCATGGATGCGTTCACAACCCCAATTGGGGTACATCGGGAATGATTTTGTGGAACCGATGTGCCCGGCACACACTAAGTTTTGTTGCAAGTTAATAGTGTGCCATGTCCGGGGGGGTTGTGATTAAACTCTGGTGAATTGCGTACTGTGGTGATTGGGGTATGAAAGCCCCGCAGTTGCAATGATCGGACGCGCCTAGCGTGTCCTTTAGTTGATGGTAGGGAAATGAAGGCCCTTGTCAGCTCACCTAAGTATTCATGGAAGTTTGGCATAAGGTCGCTGTGGTAGGGGTATGAAGGCCCCGTCAGCGCATGCACAATCGGGCGCACGTGCGCTTAGCGGAGTCGAATGCCGCTCAAGTGCCTGTCCGGTGCATCGGGTGTGTGTGATACGAGGGCAATGAGGTTCGCACGGGGGCTCGCCTCCCGTGTGCTACCGGACTTGACAACATATAGAACGTGGTGTTTGCTCCTCCGGGTGCAATGGGACAATGAACATTCGAACGCAAAGTCGGAATTCTGGTTGATCCTACCAGTAATATACGCTCGTCTCAAAGGTTAAGCCATGCATGTCTAAGTACAAACAGATTTAATGTGAAACCGCATAAGGCTCAGTATAACAGCTATAATTTACGAGATCATCAACCTAGTTACTTGGATAACTGTGGAAAATCTAGAGCTAATACATGCAACATGCCAGGACCCTCGCGGGAACTGGTGCACTTATTAGTCAAACCAATCGCGGGTTCTCCGTGTCATTGAGTTGAAGTCTGGATAATGATGCTGATCGTATGGTCTCGCACCGACGACAGATCTCGCAAATATCTGCCCTATCAACTATGGATGGTAGTATAGAGGACTACCATGGTTGCAACGGGTAACGGGGAATCAGGGTTCGATTCCGGAGAGGGAGCCTGAGAAATGGCTACCACATCCAAGGAAGGCAGCAGGCGCGTAAATTACCCAATCCCGGGACGGGGAGGTAGTGACGAGAAATAACAATATGAAACTCTTTAATGATGTTTCATAATTGGAATGAGTAGAGCATAAATCCTTCTACGAGGATCAAGTGGAGGGCAAGTCTGGTGCCAGCAGCCGCGGTAATTCCAGCTCCACTAGCGTATATTAAAATTGTTGCGGTTAAAACGTTCGAAGTTGATACTTGTCCAACACAGTCCGGCTCCGCCGACCCGGTCAACCCGTGGTCGGTGGGCCAAGTCGGAATCTGGTTGCGACTCAATGGTGTGGTAGGGCACCAAGTCTGTGTCATGGTGTGCCCTTCAACGGGTGCAAGTGTAACATAGAGCTCGACCGCTCACGTTTACCTTGAACAAATTAGAGTGCTTAAAGCAGGGTGCCCAAACGCCCTAGAATAATCTTGCATGGAATAATGGAATACGACCTTGGTCTAATCTTTCATTGGTTTGTACTCAGACCGGAGGTAATGATTAACAGAAGTAGTTGGGGACACTAGTATTACGGCGCGAGAGGTGAAATTCGTAGACCGTCGTAAGACTAACTAAAGCGAAGGCATTTGTCAAGGATGCTTTCTTTAATCAAGAACGAAAGTTAGAGGATCGAAGGCGATTAGATACCGCCCTAGTTCTAACCGTAAACGATGCCAACTAGCAATTGGGAGACGCTACAACCAGGTGCTCTCAGTAGCTTCCGGGAAACCAAAGTCAGGTTCCGGGGGAAGTATGGTTGCAAAGTTGAAACTTAAAGGAATTGACGGAAGGGCACCACAATGAAATGGAGCTTGCGGTTCAATTTGACTCAACACGGGAAAACTTACCAGGTCCGAACTTATGGAGGTGAGACAGATTAATAGCTCTTTCTCAAATTTAAGGGTAGTGGTGCATGGCCGTTCTTAGTTCGTGGATTGATTTGTCTGGTTAATTCCGATAACGAACGTGACTCACATATGCTAACTAGAACGCAGTCAGCGTTAATGCGTCGATGCCGATTGGAACGGGTTAGGACCTTTCGGTGGAGTATGACCTGACACCTTCGCTGTTCGTGTGCGCAAGTGCACTTACGGTACGCTGCTTAGCAGGACAATTTGTGTTTAGCAAAATGAGATCGAGCGATAACAGGTCCGTGATGCCCTTAGATGTTCTGGGCTACACGCGTGCTACAATGTGGGTAGCAGCGTGTCTCCTATTCCGAGAGGAACGGGAAATCACTCAAATACTCACTTAGTAGGGATTATGGATTGCAATGGTCCATATGAACTCGGAACTTCTAGTAAGTGCTGGTCATCAGCCAGCGTTGAATACGTCCCTGCCCTTTGTACACACCGCCCGTCGCTACTACCGATGGATTATTTAGTGAGGTCTTTGGAGATGATCGTTCGCTGGATCCTCGTGAACCGCGTCTGCTTTATCGAAGTTGACCGAACTTGATGATTTAGAGGAAGTAAAAGTCGTAACAAGGTTTCCGTAGGTGAACCTGCGGAAGGATCATTAGTGGCCAAGTGATCCTTCCAGAAGTCCGAACCTGCGGGTTGAGACTTCGGCACAAGTTGCCATATGATAATTGACGAAACACTATAGAAGTCCGAACCTGCGGGTTGAGACTTAGGCACAAGTTGCCATATGAACATTGACGAAACACTATGAAGTCCGAACCTGCGGGTTGAGACTTAGGCACAAGTTGCCTTATACATGACTTCGAACAAATACACAAGTCCGAACCTGCGGGTTGAGACTTAGGCACAAGTTGCCATATGAAAGTTGACGAAACACTAACAAGTCCGAACCTGCGGGTTGAGACTTAGGCACAAGTTGCCTTATACATGACTTCGAACAAATACACAAGTCCGAACCTGCGGGTTGAGACTTAGGCACAAGTTGCCATATGAAAGTTGACGAAACACTAACAAGTCCGAACCTGCGAGTTGAGACTTAGGCACACGTTGCCTTATACATGACTTCGAACAAATACACAAGTCCGAACCTGCGGGTTGAGACTTAGGCACAAGTTGCCTTATACATACATTGGCCAAATAAACAGAAGTCCGAACCTGCGGGTTGAGACTTAGGCACAAGTTGCCATATTATATTCGATCAAACACTAAGTAGTCCGAACCTGCGGGTTGAGACTCAAGACCGTAACAAGATGTCACTATACAAGTCCGAACCTAAGGGTTGAGACTTAATGCGATCTAGATACCAAGTTGACATCCAATACCTGTTGAGCAAAACCAAAGATTCCCTGTTCTCGAATGATTACACTATATAACAGGGAATCATGAAGAAATCAAGCAAGCGTGAAACAAAGTCATCACTTGGGCATGCTCGATAGCCAACCACATGACCTTAACCTAAGAGAGCATGCAAACCACATGATACCTATAAACGATTAACCCGCCCTAGTTCAATCGTTCACCAAGTGATGACTTCAGTATGGCTAAGAGAAAAACTTTTAAATGGGAAAAACTCTAAGTCCGAACCTCCGGGTTGAGACTTCCGCGTCGGAGGTGCGCCCACCGCCTACCCGAAAGATGATGAATCAGGGGTGTTCGATCAGCAATGGTCGGATGCCCCGTCGTAGTCCAACTATGACAATCAAAGTCAAGACCTCCGGGTTGAGACTTTCCGCGAGTACAAGCATAAAGGAACACGGACCAAGCCGTACCGAGAGAATCGGTACTAGAGCCCTCGTGGTTTTACATTGAGAGAGCCCTCGTGGTTCTCATTAGGGGCTTTATGCAAGTCGTACTCAATACTGTGGTGTGAAGTATAAAGTATAGTCTTCGCCTGGTCCACGCTGCTTCGGCGGTCCTGGGTAAGATAGTTCATTCTAGCTTGCCCTATAGTGGAATGAGGACACTTAATGCTTCGTCTTTTAGCGGCGGCTAGACTCCTCCTCACGGGGAACGAGTTGACGCACACAGCGGCGGCTTACGCACTATGGCAATCATGGATGCCTGAAGATTCCGTGAAGTTCTCCCCTGGTCCACGCTGCCTCGGCAGTCCTGGGTAAAATGGAATATTTCCAGCTTGCCCTATAGTGGAAGAGGACTATCCAACAATACAAAGTCAAGACCTCCGGGTTGAGACTTTCCGCGTCGGTGGTGTCGCGCACCGCCTATCCGAAAGATGGTGTAACAGGGGTGTTCGATCAGCAATGGTCGGATGCCCCGTCATAGTCCAACTATGACAACCAAAGTCAAGACCTCCGGGTTGAGACTTTCCGCGTCCGGAGGTACGCGTACCGCCTACCCGAAAGATGGTGTGCTTCTGGGGTATTCGATGAGTCGGATACCCCGTCGTAGTCCAACTATGACAATACAAAGTCAAGACCTCCGGGTTGAGACTTCCGCGTCGGAGGTGCGCGCACCGCCTACCCGAAAGATGATGAATCAGGGGTGTTCGATCAGCAATGGTCGGATGCCCCGTCGTAGTCCAACTATGACAATCAAAGTCAAGACCTCCGGGTTGAGACTTCCGCGTCCGGAGGTACGCGTACCGCCTACCCGAAAGATGGTGAATCAGGGGTGTTCGATCAGCAATGGTCGGATGCCCCGTCGTAGTCCAACTATGACAATCAAAGTCAAGACCTCCGGGTTGAGACTTTCTGCGAGTACATGCATAAAGGAACACGGACCAAGCCGTACCGAGAGAATCGGTACTAGAGCCCTCGTGGTTCTACATTGAGAGAGCCCTCGTGGTTCTCATTAGGGGCTTTATGCAAGTCGTACTCAATACTGTGGTGTGAAGTATAAAGTATAGAGTCCTCCACTGGTCCACGCTGCTCCGGCGGTCCTGGGTAAGATAGTTCATTCTAGCTTGCCCTATGTGGAAGAGGACTCAATACCCTACCTGTTGAGCTTGAAACAAAGTCATCACTTGGGCATGCTCATATTGCCATACAATATTCCATTATCTACTAATGAGCATGCAGCTATATGATTATAACCTGTAAACGATTACCCCGCCGTAGTTCAGCGCTTCAACCAAGTGATGACTTCAGTATGGCTAGTGTGTGAAGTATAAAGTATAGTCCTCCCCTGGTCCACACTGCTTCGGCGGTCCTGGGTAAGATAGTTAGTTCTAGCTTGCCCTATGTGGAAGAGGACACCATACTTAATACTGTGGTGTAATGAACAAAGTATAGTCCTCCACTGGTCCACGCTGCTCCGGCGGTCCTGGGTAAGATAGTTAATTCTAGCTTGCCCTATGTGGAAGAGGACTCAATACCCTACCTGTTGAGCTTGAAACAAAGTCATCACTTGGGCATGCTCTATAGCCAATCACATGACATTAACCTAAGAGAGCATGCAGCGTATTATCCCAATGCAAAGTAAACGATAGACTCGCCCTAGTTCAGTGCTTCAACCAAGTGATGACTTCAATTTGGCTAGTGTGTGAAGTATAAAGTATAGTCCTCCCCTGGTCCACACTGCTTCGGCGGTCCTGGGTAAGATAGTTAATTCTAGCTTGCCCTATGTGGAAGAGGACACCATACTTAATACTGTGGTGTAATGAACAAAGTATAGTCCTCCACTGGTCCACGCTGCTCCGGCGGTCCTGGGTAAGATAGTTCATTCTAGCTTGCCCTATGTGGAAGAGGGCATACAAGACAAAGTATAGTTCTCCCCTGGTCCACGCTGCTTCGGCGGTCCTGGGTAAGATAGTTAATTCTAGCTTGCCCTATGTGGAAGAGAGCATACATGAACCAAGAACGAAGGTTATGATCGAGGAATGATTCGACAACTAACCGATGGTATGAAATGTGAAGAATTCAAGCAAGCACACAATCAAGTCATCACTTGGGCATGCTCGATAGCCAACCCTATGACATTAACCTAGTAGAGCATGCGAAAACCAATATATATGTAAACGATGCCCCTCCCTAGTTCAGCGCTTCAACCAAGTGATGACTTCAGAATGGCTAAATCAAATCGGTTCAAAACATACCATCGGTACCCTATTGAAACACACAAGTCGATATCAAACCTCATGATTGTGTAGTCCTCCACTGGTCCACACTGCTCCGGCGGTCCTGGGTAAGATAGTTCATTCTAGCTTGCCCTATGTGGAAGAGGGCACATTACTCAATACTGTGGTGTTATGAACAAAGTATAGTCCTCCACTGGTCCACGCTGCTTCGGCGGTCCTGGGTAAGATAGTTAGTTCTAGCTTGCCCTATGTGGAAGAGGGCATACAAGACAAAGTATAGTTCTCCCCTGGTCCACGCTGCTTCGGCGGTCCTGGGTAAGATAGTTAATTCTAGCTTGCCCTATGTGGAAGAGTGCATACATGAACCAAGAACGAAGGTTATGATCGAGGAATGATTCGACAACTAACCGATGGTATGAAATGTGAAGAATTCAAGCAAGCACACAATCAAGTCATCACTTGGGCATGCTCGATAGCCAACCTCATGACATTAACCTAGTAGAGCATGCGAAAACCAATATATATGTAAACGATGCCTCCCTAGTTCAGCGCTTCAACCAAGTGATGACTTCAGAATGGCTAAATCAAATCGGTTCAAACCATACCATCGGTATCCTATTGAAACACACAAGTCGATATCAAACCTCATGATTGTGTAGTCCTCCACTGGTCCACGCCGCTTCGGCCGTCCTGGGTAAAATGGAACATTCCAGCTTGCCCTATGTGGAAGAGGGCACATTACTCAATACTGTGGTGTGAAGTATAAAGTTCAGTTCTCCCCTGGTCCACGCTGCTTCGGCGGTCCTGGGTAAGATAGTTCATTCTAGCTTGCCCTATGTGGAAGAGGACACTTCATACTTCGTCTCTAAGCGGCGGCTTGACTCCTCCCTACGGGGAACGGGTTTACGCGCACAGCGGCGGCTTACGCACTATGGCAGTCATGGATGCCTTACGTTTCTATGAAAAGTGTGTTCCTCCCCTGGTCCACGCTGCTTCGGCAGTCCTGGGTAAGATAGTTAGTTCTAGCTTGCCCTATGTGGAAGAGGACACGTAGACTTACTGTGGTGTGAAGTATAAAGTTCAGTTCTCCCCTGGTCCACGCCGCTTCGGCCGTCCTGGGTAAAATGGATTCATCCAGCTTGCCCTATGTGGAATGAGGACACTTTATGCTTCGTCTCTAAGCGGCGGCTTGCTCCTCCCTACGGGGAACGGGTATACGCGCACAGCGGCGGCTTACGTTATGGCAGTCATGGATGCCTTACGTTTCCATGAAAAGTGTGTTCCTCCCCTGGTCCACGCTGCTTCGGCAGTCCTGGGTAAGATAGTTAGTTCTAGCTTGCCCTATGTGGAAGAGGACACGTAGACTTACTGTGGTGTGAAGTATAAGGTTCAGTTCTCCCCTGGTCCACGCCGCTTCGGCCGTCCTGGGTAAAATGGATTCATCCAGCTTGCCCTATGTGGAATGAGGACACTTTATGCTTCGTCTCTAAGCGGCGGCTTGCTCCTCCCTACGGGGAACGGGTATACGCGCACAGCGGCGGCTTACGCAAGTTAGTCACCCTCGGCAGTGGATCACTCGGCTCATGGATCGATGAAGACCGCAGCTAACTGCGCGTCATAATGTGAACTGCAGGACACATGAACATTGATAAGTTGAACGCATATTGCACGTCGTGGGAACCTACCATGATGTACAGATGACTGAGCGCTTATATTTGAGAAATGTATCGCATACATTTAACTACGCCGTGACACCCGTCACGAGACGTGCACCATGATGTTAACTAGGGTCGCGACGACCCGCTAGCATTAAAGAACCCGTGGTTTACAATATACTGGCATTGGAATTCGAAGTATTTAGAGCGTCCGTGTTCCCGCGTGAGGCGGAAGTACGAGGAGAAGGCGTGCTTGTGGTGTCTGTGGTGGTGTTTACTGATGTCTAGCTTCAGCTTATTTATTTATTTAAATAGAAGCGAAGATGTCAAAGTAGCGTCGAAGCAGCAGCGGTAGCACAAATGATTCAAGTATGGAAGTTGACCAAAGGAACACAAACAAACTAGCGTATGGGCAATGGAAGGTATCAGTGAGTTAAACCACACGCGGGCTAACAGCCCGTTAACCGAGTCCAACGGTACATATTGGACATTGAAACAAAGTAGTCGCAAGCCAGATGTGACGATAACAACCGCAAGGTACATAAGCCTCAGTTCATGTGTGACAACCCCCTGAATTTAAGCATATTAATAAGGGGAGGAAAAGAAACCAACCGGGATTCCCTGAGTAGCTGCGAGCGAAACGGGAGAAGCTCAGCACGTAGGGGTGGCGGCCTGTCCGTCTATCCGATTCCGTGTACTGGTGCGTCTCACTATCCGTCATCTTAGCGCTTTTCAAGTCCAACTTGAATGTGGCTCAGAACCCATAGAGGGTGATAGGCCCGTAGAACAGCGCCCGTTGGATGATGGACCGAGCGTGCCATGGAGTCGTGTTGCTTGATAGTGCAGCACTAAGTGGGAGGTAAACTCCTTCTAAAGCTAAATACAACCATGAGACCGATAGTAAACAAGTACCGTGAGGGAAAGTTGAAAAGCACTCTGAATAGAGAGTCAAATAGTACGTGAAACTGCCGAGGGTGTGAAGCTCGTTGAACTCAATTATCCATAGGGCCATGACGCCCTCACCTGGACTGTCAGCAGAACCCTTTCTGGACTGACCCGACCCTTGTGAGTTGTCATGGTCCGCGTGTGGACATCGTGATCCATTACGAAATGTAAGCGGTGACTCCGGTTGCCGCGAGCATGTCTGACAATAGGTCCCAAGAAACTGCTGTCGACCCTCTACGTACCTTCAATGGTGACGATGGGCTATCGGAACCCACGGGTAACCGGTTTTCGGCTAAGTTCAGGTGTGCCGTTGGACGCGTGATGGGCTTGA
>NW_026689814.1:192500-215446 GCF_943734765.1 Anopheles ziemanni | reverse complement strand
GTATAGGTGGGAGACCGGGTAATACATTACCTCCCGGTCGCCAATGAGATACCACCACTCTTACTGTTGTCTTACTTACATGATTTGGTGGAACAAGCGCGAGCCTACGCAACGGACAATATACGACCCTGCCTGCACCCCGGTGTTTGGTTAGTCGTGGTCCAACGCATGGCTCAATGCGCCCGGCTTCTAGTTCAGCGTTCAGCGTGCCGTCACAAGGTGCCAGACTCGCCCGGCGGGCAGTGATAAGTGTTGCGCTCCGGCGCTCCACGACGTTCGCTGCTGCAGCCAAGTGGGGCGTGCACCACCGTGACATCCAGGCATCTGGACATTCACTGAGCCAGGTCATGGACAGTGCCAGGTGCGGAGTTTGACTGGGGCGGTACATCTCCAAAATGATAACGGAGGTGTCCAAAGGTCAGCTCAGTGTGGACAGAAACCACACGCTGAGCATAAGGACACAAGCTGGCTTGATCTTGAAGTTCAGTACACATCAAGAAAGCGTAAGCTCGGCCTCACGATCCTTTTGGTTTAACGAGTTTTTAGCAAGAGGTGTCAGAAAAGTTACCACAGGGATAACTGGCTTGTGGCCGCCAAGCGTTCATAGCGACGTGGCTTTTTGATCCTTCGATGTCGGCTCTTCCTATCATTGCGAAGCAAAATTCACAAAGCGTAGGATTGTTCACCCTTTCAAGGGAACGTGAGCTGGGTTTAGACCGTCGTGAGACAGGTTAGTTTTACCCTACTGGTGTGCAAGTACTATCTCAATGGAATTCCTGTGCAGTACGAGAGGAACCACAGGTACGGACCAATGGCTCAATACTAGTCCGAGCGGACTTTGGTATGACGCTACGTCCGTCGGATTATGCCTGAACGCCTCTAAGGTCGTAACCGAACCAGGCTGGTAGTATATGTATAGGAGTCGTTAGCTAGATGGCTAATAACATCACGAGACCGGATTGAGTCTTCTATAGACTCTTTCCATTTATTGGAAACCCTCAAACTGAGCCTATCGCGAGTGCGCTCGCCGAAGTACCTGAAGTGGGAAAAGGCGTTGTGCTTGCCGATCTTCCAAGAATAGTTTCGACTCCTAAGACCACCCGAAAACGACGGGTTTGCAGGCTGGGCGCTACGCATTGAAGAGAGATGTACATTTCGATCCTTTCAGGCGACCCATGCTTGGTGGTTGTGTGCGGTGTGCTCCCCCCGGGGGGCACATGCGGCATACCGTGTGTGGACTAGTTGGACCCACCCTTGCGGTGGACCGACCGGTCAGTGGTGTTTGCGGGTTAACACATGCGAGCGTTGCGGCCCAGAGGCCTTACCGCCTTTCACTGCGGGTTCGTCAAGAACTTGGAGATGGTCGCAACGCATCGGGTCCTCCCGGGGTACTTGGTGTTTGGATGCTGGCTTGGTGATTAAACACTTGATATTCCATCTTCGGATGAATTTCGGGTGTCACCTGTTGCCTAAGACCACTTGCATGTTTAGCTCGCCGTGGGGTAGCAAGCGTTGTGATCTAATGGCCTTACCGGGCAAACACTTTCGGTTCGTCAAGGACTTGGAGTGCCGGGACGGGTTGGCGGATCCATCACTCTGAGTATGCCGGGTTGATACTTGGGGTTGGTTTGGTTTTGGTGACCCAATACTAGATGTACCATCTCGGTGGTATGTTAGTATCACCTATACTCCAGACCACTTGCATGGTTAGCAAGCGTTGTGATCTAATGGCCCAACCGGGCAAACACTTTGGGTTCGCAAGGACTTAGAGTGCCGGGACGGGTTGGCGGATCCAACACTCTGGGTACCTCCGGGTACTTGGGGTTGGTTGAGGACTTGGTGAACAAACACTTGATATACACTCTCCGGATGTACTTCGGGTGTCACCTGTTGTCCGAGACCACTTGCATGGTTAGCAAGCGTTGTGATTCAATGGCCCTACCGGGCAAACACTTTGGGTTCGCAAGGACTTGGAGTGCCGGGACGGGTTGGCGGATCCAACACTCTGGGTACCTCCGGGTACTTGGGGTTGGTTGAGGACTTGGTGAACAAACACTTGTTGTACACTCTCCGGATGTACTTCGGGTATCGCCTGTTGTCCGAGACCACTTGCATGGTTAGCAAGCGTTGTGGTCTAATGGCCCTACCGGGCAAACACTTTGGGTTCGCGAGGACTTAGAGTGCTGGTAGTGGTTGGCGGACCCAACACTCTGGGTACCTCCGGGTACTTGGGGTTGGTTGAGGACTTGGTGAACAAACACTTGTTGTACACTCTCCGGATGTACTTCGGGTGTCACCTGGTGTCCGAGACCACTTGCATGGTTAGCAAGCGTTGTGGTCTAATGGCCCTACCGGGCAAACACTTTATGTTCGCGAGGACTTGGAGTGCTGGTAGTGGTTGGCGGACCCAACACTCTGGGTACCTCCGGGTACTTGGGGTTGGTTGAGAACTTGGTGAAGATACCCCTGTCACCTTGTTCGAGGCCACTTGCATGGTCGCAAGCGTTGTGATACAATGGCCCTACCGGGCAAACACTTTGGGTTCGCAAGGACTTGGAGTGCCGGGACGGGTTGGCGGATCCAACACTCTGGGTACCTCCGGGTACTTGGGGTTGGTTGAGGACTTGGTGAGCAAACACTTGATATACGTTCTTCGGATGTACTTCGGGTGTCACCTGTTGTCCGAGGCCACTTGCATGGTCAACGGTTGAGGTGGTGATGGCGGGTCGGTGCTGTAGGGTGCCGGCCTGTTGGCTGCCTTGGCCGGGTTGGTTGGTTAACACTTGATTGGGCTTGCACCCGAGGGTAATGGCACTTGAAGGTGGGTACTGGCCGGCTGACCTGGTGTGATGGTTGGTTGGTGAACACTTGGCGGTACTTGCACTTGGCTGTGCTTGGACTTGAAGGTGGGATCCGGCTGGCCTAGGCCATTGGTGGTTGGTTGGTGGGTTAGCCCTTAGCTGGGCTGGCTGGCTGGCTGGCCATCGGTGGTGTGGTGTGGTGAGGTGTGTGGAGTCGAGCATCGCGCGCCGTTGCCTTCTTCGGAGTGTTGTAGGTACGCAAGTGCTTGCAATGCAAAGAGGTTGGTGATGGAGTGACATTGCCTTCACCATGGAGTTGCGGGTACTTAGGTACTTGCAAGGAGATGGTGGTATGGTGGTGTTGCGTGTGTGGTGTTCGATTAGAAAGATATAATTTCTAAGTCCGGATTAGTGCTGTCAGTGGGGCCGCCGCTAACAGGTCCTGCACGGCCACCGTGGGGCTTGACTTGGCGCTATTCCGGACTTGGGGCGATCACGATGTCCCCGTGCGGGACTTAGAAGATGGAAGAACACAAGTACCCTTATCCCATGACTTGTGAGCGATTGGCATACGTTACCACATGAAGAGAAAAATTGGCTAAGTCCCGGATCCATATTATATGAACAGAATAATCGGCTAAGTCCCGGATCCATATTATATGAAGGGAAAAATCGGCTAAGTCCCGGATCCATATTATATGAAGGGAAAAATCGGCTAAGTCCCGGATCCATATTATATGAAGAGAAAAATCGGCTAAGTCCAGGATCCATATATGATAACCTAATAATCGGCTAAGTCCAGGATCCATATTATATGAAGAGAAAAATCGGCTAAGTCCAGGATCCATATATAATAACCTAATAATCGGCTAAGTCCAGGATCCATATAACATGAAGAGAAAAATCGGCTAAGTCCCAGATTGGGTCTGTCAGAAATACACTTCCAAGTTACCACACAAGCAAGCAAGATGGCCTAGTGATGGATCCATATGATATGAAGAGAAAAATCGGCTAAGTCCCAGATTGGGTCTGTCAGAAATACACTTCCAAGTTACCACACAAGCAAGCAAGATGGCCTAGTGATGGATCCATATGATATGAAGAAAAAAATCGGCTAAGTCCCAGATTGGGTCTGTCAGAAATACACTTCCAAGTTACCACACAAGCAAGCAAGATGGCCTAGTGATGGATCCATATGATATGAAGAGAAAAATCGGCTAAGTCCAGATTGGGTCTGTCAGAAATACACTTCCAAGTTACCACACAAGCAAGCAAGATGGCCTAGTGATGGATCCATATGATATGAAGAGAAAAATCGGCTAAGTCCAGGATCCATATAATATGAAGAAAAACATCGGCTAAGTCCCAGATTGGGTCTGTCAGAAATACACTTCCAAGTTACCACACAAGCAAGCAAGATGGCCTAGTGATGGATCCATATGATATGAAGAGAAAAATCGGCTAAGTCCCAGATTGGGTCTGTCAGAAATACACTTCCAAGTTACCACACACGCAAGCAAGATGGCCTAGTGATGGATCCATATGATATGAAGAGAAAAATCGGCTAAGTCCAGGATCCATATAATATGAAGAGAAAAATCGGCTAAGTCCCAGATTGGGTCTGTCAGAAATACACTTCCAAGTTACCACACAAGCAAGCAAGATGGCCTAGTGAAGGATCCATATGACATGAAGAGAAAAATCGGCTAAGTCCGAGATTGGGTCTGTCAGAAATACACTATCAAGTTACCACACAAGCAAGCAACATGGCCTAGTGATGGATCCATATAATATGAAGAGAAAAATCGGCTAAGTCCGAGATTGGGTCTGTCGGAAATACACTATCAAGTTACCACATGAGCAAGCAAGTTACCACATGAAGAGAAAGCCGGCAAAGTCCGGGAATGTTACCACATGAACTGGAAAATGGGCAAAAACCTACCTCTACAGGGAACGTGAATAAGTAAGGCTGTAGACATCGGATCGACAAGCCAAAGACTGATATGGTAAGGAAATGAGTAGTACAAGCTTTCCTGAGAGTTGCAGAGCTTAGACTGCATATGAACGGAAGTTATTAAGCGTCAAAGTCAGAAAAGTTGCCCGAAGGAACACAAGTTCCAACTTAGAGCATGAATACCGCCTAGACGGTAGGAGGTACGGCCAGGCTGAGGAATAAGAAAATGTTGGCCAACATGTTCCCTAACTATCCCCCGAAGACCGCAAAGCAATCCAACATCAACCAAGAAAGTTATAGCCCGATCAAGGAAACACCTACTTTGCACCGATATTGCACCAAATACATGTACCAAGCACCTTCGGTTGCATACCTGCAGGGGTTTACCATAGTAGGCCATGGAAGACCGATATACCGAACATAATCACTTTCTATCTCCTCGGGTGTTGGAGGTAGCGCTTTGCGGTACAAGAACGAAAGTTAGACCATATCTTGGTGCATCTTTTTGCCCAAAAACACAAGACCCTATCTACCAAGGCAAGAAAGTTGTGTGGGGACAAAATGTCCAAAAGTGCCCAAAGTGGCACACTTGAACCATATATTCGAGAAAAACACAAGTGTGGGCCCGAGCTAGCAAGTTGAAATGTTCTGACCGTCAGTAGCCCTAGTTGAGGTGCACTTATCATTATATGAGGCCAACGTGCCAGCTAGTCTCTAAAGGGGCGATATGGGTGTTCCAAGGTTTGTACCCAATTGAGGAAAAAACAGGGTAAGGTACGGTGTACCGCGAATAACTCGGGCTATAGATGTCCGATCGATGAGTTTGGCATATGTATGGAAAGGTCTCGACGAGACCTAACTACCCTGAAAGTATGAAGGCAAAGACTTGAATGACCGGGAAGTAATTAAGTGCACAAGTGGTAAAGTTGCACCAAAGTCCATGTTACCCGAAGTGGTACATGAACACCCAATATTCGACCAAAACACAAGTTTAGAGACGAGCTAGCGAGCTACATTGTTCAGACCGTCAGTAGCCCGCATCAAGACACGCATTTCATTATATTGAGCCTAGCCGCTAGCTCGACTCGAAGTCGGTCATATGGTTGGTTGATGGTTTGGACCGACCACGTGGTGTACCAAGGTTATGTACCTTTCATGAATTAAAACTCTGGCTGTATGGCACTGAGCGACAAGCTAAGGTGTGATTTGGAATAGTCTTGAGTGGGACTATTTAGGAAAAATGCGAACAAAAAATCACAAAGTCCTTGGGCGAAGCTATTAGCGAAACATAGAGCAAATTGGTACCAAAAACTATGGAAATGGGACTTGAGTCAAAAATAACCGCAAGTTGGAGAAGAGATAGCAAGCTTGCGTAGAACATTTATAACTAGTGCGTGGTATGACCAACAAAAATGTGTATGGGGCCAAGGCGCTGGCTGGCCTCCAAAGTGGTGATATGGGCGATTCAAAGTTTGTACCCAAGTATGAACAAGTATGGAAAAAACAGGGTAAGGTACCAAGTACCATGAATAACTTCGGCTGTAGATGGCCTAGCGAGGCAAACCGCATATCGTTGGAAAGGTATTGGGGAGACCTATCTACCCTGAAAGTTTCATGAGGCTGAGTTGAAAGACCACGGAGATATTAGGTGATGATGGTCCAATTCGGGGACCAAGTCGCAGGAAATGGCACTTGACCAAAATCACGCTTGGAAGGTGAATACCGGCTTACCGGTAAGAGATAGCGACTTGGCGTAGAATATTCATAAGTTGGGCGTGTAAAGACGCAACTTTCATTATATGGGGGCAACCCGGTCAGGGTGCTCCAAGTCGGTCGTTTGGTCGGTTTATGGTTTGGGCCGACCATGTGGTGTACCAAGAAGAGGTACCTTTCATGAATTATAACTCGGTCAGTTTGCCACCGAGCGACAAGTTGCGATGTGATTTGGAATGGTCTTGAGTGGGACTATCAAGCAAAAATACAAATAGAAAATCAGCTTGTCCATGGCCGAAGCTATTAGTGAAACATATAGCAAAATGGGTCCAAAAACGAATGAAATGGGACTTGGACCAAGAATAACGGCAAGTTGGAGAAGAGATAGCAAGTTGACGTAGAACATTTATATTTTGGGTATAGTATGACCAACAAAAAAGTATTTGGGGCCAAGGTGCTGGCTGGCCTCCAAAGTGGAGATATGGGCGATACAAAGTTTGTACCCAAGTACGAACAAGTATGGAAAAAACAGGGTAAGGTACCAAGTACCATTAATAACTTCGGCTGTATATGGCCGAGCGAGGCAAACGGCTCACCGTTGGAAAGGTCTCGGGGAGACCTATCTACCCTGAAAGTTTCATGAGGCTGAGTTGAAAGACCACGGAGATATTAGGTGATGATGGTCGTATTCGGGGACCAAGTCGCAGGAAATGGCACTTGACCAAAATCCCCCTTGGAAGGTGAATACCGGCTTACCGGTAAGAGATAGCGACTTGGCGTAGAATATTCATAAGTTGGGCGTGTAGAGACGCAACTTTCATTATATGGGGCCAACCCGGTCAGGGTGCTCCAAGTCGGTCGTTTGGTCGGTTTATGGTTTGGGCCGACCACGTGGTGTACCAAGTTGAGGTACCTTTCATGAATTATAACTCGGTCAGTTTGCCACCGAGCGACAAGCTGCGGTGTGTTTTGGAATGGTCTTGAGTGGGACTATCAAGCAAAAATACAAATAGAAAATCAGCTTGTCCATGGCCGAAGCTATTAGTGAAACATATAGCAAAATGGGTCCAAAAACGAATGAAATGGGACTTGGACCAAGAATAACGGCAAGTTGGAGAAGAGATAGCAAGTTGACGTAGAACATTTATATTTTGGGCATAGTATGACCAACAAAAAAGTATTTGGGGCCAAGGTGCTGGCTGGCCTCCAAAGTGGAGATATGGGCGATACAAAGTTTGTACCCAAGTACGAACAAGTATGGAAAAAACAGGGTAAGGTACCAAGTACCATTAATAACTTCGGCTGTATATGGCCGAGCGAGGCAAACGGCTCACCGTTGGAAAGGTCTCGGGGAGACCTATCTACCCTGAAAGTTTCATGAGGCTGAGTTGAAAGACCACGGAGATATTAGGTGATGATGGTCGTATTCGGGGACCAAGTCGCAGGAAATGGCACTTGACCAAAATCCCCCTTGGAAGGTGAATACCGGCTTACCGGTAAGAGATAGCGACTTGGCGTAGAATATTCATAAGTTGGGCGTGTAGAGACGCAACTTTCATTATATGGGGCCAACCCGGTCAGGGTGCTCCAAGTCGGTCGTTTGGTCGGTTTATGGTTTGGGCCGACCACGTGGTGTACCAAGTTGAGGTACCTTTCATGAATTATAACTCGGTCAGTTTGCCACCGAGCGACAAGCTGCGGTGTGTTTTGGAATGGTCTTGAGTGGGACTATCAAGCAAAAATACAAATAGAAAATCAGCTTGTCCATGGCCGAAGCTATTAGTGAAACATATAGCAAAATGGGTCCAAAAACGAATGAAATGGGACTTGGACCAAGAATAACGGCAAGTTGGAGAAGAGATAGCAAGTTGACGTAGAACATTTATATTTTGGGCATAGTATGACCAACAAAAAAGTATTTGGGGCCAAGGTGCTGGCTGGCCTCAAAAGTGGAGATATGGGCGATCCAAAGTTTGTACCCAAGTACGAACAAGTATGGAAAAACAGGGTAAGGTACCAAGTACCATTAATAACTTCGGCTGTAGATGGCCGAGCGAGGCAAACGGCTCACCGTTGGAAAGGTCTTGGGGAGACCTATCTACCCTGAAAGTTTCATGAGGCTGAGTTGAAAGACCACGGAGATATTAGGTGATGATGGTCCAATTCGGGGACCAAGTCGCAGGAAATGGCGCTTGACCAAAATCACCCTTGGAAGGTGAATACCGGCTTACCGGTAAGAGATAGCGACTTGGCGTAGAATATTCATAAGTTGGGCGTGTAGAGACGCAACTTTTATTATATGGGGCCAACCCGGTCAGGGTGCTCCAAGTCGGTCGTTTGGTCGGTTTATGGTTTGGGCCGACCATGTGGTGTACCAAGAAGAGGTACCTTTCATGAATTATAACTCGGTCAGTTTGCCACCGAGCGACAAGTTGCGATGTGATTTGGAATGGTCTTGAGTGGGACTATCAAGCAAAAATACAAATAGAAAATCAGCTTGTCCATGGCCGAAGCTATTAGTGAAACATATAGCAAAATGGGTCCAAAAACGAATGAAATGGGACTTGGACCAAGAATAACGGCAAGTTGGAGAAGAGATAGCAAGTTGACGTAGAACATTTATATTTTGGGCATAGTATGACCAACAAAAAAGTATTTGGAGCCAAGGTGCTGGCTGGCCTCCAAAGTGGAGATATGGGCGATACAAAGTTTGTACCCAAGTACGAACAAGTATGGAAAAAACAGGGTAAGGTACCAAGTACCATTAATAACTTCGGCTGTATATGGCCGAGCGAGGCAAACGGCTCACCGTTGGAAAGGTCTTGGGGAGACCTATCTACCCTGAAAGTTTCATGAGGCTGAGTTGAAAGACCACGGAGATATTAGGTGATGATGGTCCAATTCGGGGACCAAGTCGCAGGAAATGGCACTTGACCAAAATCACCCTTGGAAGGTGAATACCGGCTTACCGGTAAGAGATAGCGACTTGGCGTAGAATATTCATAAGTTGGGCGTGTAGAGACGCAACTTTCATTATATGGGGGCAACCCGGTCAGGGTGCTCCAAGTCGGTCGTTTGGTCGGTATATGGTTTGGGCCGACCACATGGTGTACCAAGTTGAGGTATCTTTCATGAATTATAACTCGGTCAGTTTGCCACCGAGCGACAAGTTGCGGTGTGTTTTGGAATGGTCTTGAGTGGGACTATCAAGCAAAAATACAAACAGAATATCAGCTTGTCCATGGCCGAAGCTATTAGTGAAACATATAGCAAAATGGGTCCGAAAACGAATGAAATGGGACTTGGACCAAGAATAACGGCAAGTTAGAGAAGAGATAGCAAGTTGGCGCAGAACAATTATATTTAGTGCATGGTATGACCAAGAAAAAAGTATATGGGGCAAAGGTGCTGGCTGGCCTCCAAAGTGGAGATATGGGCGATACAAAGTTTGTACCCAAGTATGGCAAAAACTGGTAGAGGTACCTTTCATGAATTACTGCTCAGGCTGTATGGCACTTAGCGGGACGCTTGGCTCTGGTATGGAATAGTCTTGAGTGGGACTATCAAGGAAAAATACGAACAAAAAATCACCATGTCCACGGACGAAGGTATTAGCGAAACTTAGAGCGAAATTGCGACCAAGTCGCTGGAAATGGCCCTTGGACCAAGTATACCGTCAAGGCGGTACGAGATAGCGAGTTGACGTAGAACATTTATAAGTTTGCCTACAAGAGACAAAAGTTTAGTTATATGGGGCCAACCCGCTCAGGGTTGTCCAAGTCGGTCATATGGCTGATCGAAATTTTCGACCAAGTACTGAGAAAACAGGGTAAGGTACCGTGTACCTCGAATAACTTCGGCTGTAGATGTCCGAGCGAGGCGAACGGCATAGCGTTGGAAAGGTCTTGAGGTGCTCTAGGCACCCTGAAAGTATGAGAAAGCTATCTGGAAAACTTGTGGAGATATTAGAGAAACATAGGGCCCAAAAGATACCAAGTCGCAGGAAATGGGCCCTCCATGAACACCCTAAAATCCCAATTACGGCTAAGTTGCAGGCCAGCTAGCGAAGTGAAATGTTCTAGGCATAACTAGAACACGTTAAGGCGCAACTTTTTGAATAAGACCTTTTTTCGATATCTGGTCCCCAAAGGGGGGATATGGGCGATCCAAGGATTTTTCCAAGTTTCGGTACTTTTTACGGTATCGCTCATAGCTCCGGCTGTAAGCAAGCAAATGACAATCTAAGACATGATTTGGAAAGGTATTGAGTAGTACTAACTTACGTTAGAACACAGCGAAGCGCTATCGGTTCATGGCAAGGCCGATATAAGCAGTCAAAGATGAAAAATGTAGACAAAATGAACAAAAATTACCTTGGTACGCGAATAGCGGCCAGGGATGAAGAGGTACGAAGGTGGTGTAGAACAATTATAATTAGGACTTGGTACGCTCTAAAAGTTTGCCGAAGACCGCAAAGCGCTCAGACCCATAGAAAGTGGCCATTTGGGCCGAACAGTGCGTGCAAAGAGGTGAAAATGCAAAAATTGCACTTTGGGGGGCGATTTGCGGGGTGAAGGAGGGGTCGGAGGGCAAAATGTCCCTTTACCAAAAAGTCTTATCTCGTCGAGATCTACAACATTGCCGAAGACCGCAAAGCGCTAGCTCGCAATCGAAAAATCGAGAATTTGAAAATTTTCTAAGTCTTGGGCTCCCTAAGGAAAAGTTTCAAAAATCACGTTTGTCCCCAATTTTGAAGGGGAAGGAGTCGGTTCCGGGGCATGGTGTCTTCGGCAAAAAGTCTTATCTTTTTGCGTACTTTCGACTAGTTCAATAAAAATTTTTGACCCAAAATTTGTTCGGCGGACCCCTAGGTCGAAAAACCCGAAAAAAGTCGAAAAAAGTCGAAAATGTCGAAAAATGAGAAAACCTCATATTCGGACTCTACACGAGCCCCAGATATTGAAAAGTGAAATCCGCGGTCGATTTGGAACAAAAAATTGACCTAGGCAAAGTTGTATGGAGGTAGGGACCCCTGAGAAAAAAGTTTGGTCCCGAGGCTCCTTGGACCACCAAGTCCCTAGGTCGGACCAAAATCGGAAAAAATCCGACCAAAGTCGAAAGTGTCGAAAATTTTAAAAAACCCCTTTTGGGGCCCTATGGCCTCCCTAGATAATGAAAAGTGAGGTCCGCGGCCGATCCGGAAGAAAAACTTGACCTAGGCAAACTTGTATGACGGTGGGGACCCAAAAAAATTTCGATGAGTGTAGTTTAGACAGGCCGGAAAATGTATCGGTGGTCCGTATCAAGGGACGTCTTTTAGTTCCATGGGGTGGTGGTCGTCGAACAAAGTCGCCTAGGTCGACCACCAGAAAGACCAGTCGTGTTGTAATGGATGTTTTGACCACTTTACTAGGGAAACCTAGTAGGTCGAAGCAAATTTGGGGTTCGAGATGAGTTGGTGAAAGTTGGTCCAACCTAGGTGTGCTTGGTGGAGGTTGACCATGAAAGTAGAGCATGATAGGAATGACCATAACTTTGGTTCTAGATGTCGGATCGGTACACTTGAGGCAGTTTTGGAAAGGTGAAGGCCTGCTCTAGCTATGTTTCCTACCAAGCTGAGCGCCTACTAGTGACCCGGAGGAGGTATTAAGGGTCAAAGGCAAAAAGGGGTACCCTAAAGTGCATGTGACCAAGAAAATGGGAAAAACGGTATCGCCTATAGCTCAGGCTGTATGGCTCGGATCGGAAAGCTTGGATATGCGTTGGAAAGGTCTTGACGAGCGCTAGCTATGTGTCCTACCAAGCGAAGCGCTAGGTGTTGAGCAAGTCGGTCATATTAGAGGGCAAAGGTGAAAAATGGTGGTTTAGAGGCGAAAATTCACCTTATGATCGAAAATAGCGGGCGAACGATAAGAGCTACGAACACGGCGTAGAACAATCATAAGTACGTTACCACAAGACCTAACTTTGGCCAATATAGAGCGAGAAGATCGGAGGTACCCATCAGGGTGATATGGCTGGTTCAAAGTTGGACCAAAACGAGACTTGAGAAATGGGTTGAAACACGGTATCGCGAATAACTCAGGCTGTATGGAACGGATCGACAAGCTAAGATCAGTGTTGGAAAGGTCGAACCGAGCGCTAACTATAATCCCAAACAACCGAAGCGCTAAGTGTTGAGCAAAACTGAGTTATTAAGCGACAAAGTGGAAAATTAATACCAAAATTTCCAAAAATCACACAAGACCAAGAATACCGAGCAGGCGGTAAGAGATAGCGGGTTGACGTAGAATACTTATAAGTTTGCCTCTACGAGACCTAAAAGTCGTCCATAGACAGCGAGAAGATCGGACCACTCTGGAAGGGTGATACGAGTGGTCAAAAATTGGCAAAAATGAAACATGGCTAAAATGGATTTGACTTGTGCACCGTATAGCTCCGGCTGTATGGCATGGATTGTTAAGCTAGGATATGTTTTGGAAAGGTAACACCCAGCGCTAGATACGACTAGAAGAAAGCAAAGCGCTAACTAGCATGATTTGGAAGTTATTAAGTGTCAAAGTCGAAAAATGTTACCAAAATTGAAACTCGAGTACATTGGGCCAAAAAGTACAAGTTGTGAAATTTGGACTTACGAGTAAAATACCGAGCAGGCGGTAAGAGATAGAGACTTGGTGTAGAACAATTATATGTTGGGCATGTTATAACCTATATTTGGCCCGAACATAGTGACGAGATCGGTGGTACCCAAAAGGGTGGTACAGGTGTTAGATGGTTTTCCCAGAGCATAAGCTCCACATGATATGGAAAACGGGAAACATCATAACTTCGGCTGTATGGCATGGAATGGAACGAACAAGGTATCGATGGAAAGAGAAAAGGTAGCGCTAACTATAATTCCTACCAAGCAAAGCGCTAGCATGTGACCGTTCGGGTGTTATTGTGAGTCAAAGTCAGAAATTGTTACCACGAGAGGCGAAAATCCGACTAAGTCCATGAATACCGGGCTGGCGGTAAGAGATACGGCTTGGCCGTAGAACATTTATAAGTTGGCCAATACAAGACCTAAGTTTCGTCCATAGACGACAAGAAGATCGAAGATACGTGAAGGTGAGATATGGGCGTCCCAAAGTGGGCCTTTGAAAAAGTGACAAACTTCCCTTATAACAGCATACACCAAATATCTCTGGCTCTATGGCACCGAATAAGAAGTTGAGCTCAGCGATAGAAAGGTGATAGTCAGCGCTAAATATCATACGAACAGAGTGAAGCGCTAAAGGGAAAGGATCTTGGTGATATAAGGTGACAAAGTCGAGAAAAGTTGCCTCAAAATCATGAAAAATGTGAAAAAATGACTAAGTCCCGGGTGCCTTAAGGGCAGGTTTATCGAATGTACCGAGCTGGCGGTACGAGATAGAGACTTGGTGTAGAACAATTATATGTTTGGCATGGCAAGACCTACATTCGGTCAATACAAAGTGAGAAGATCAAAGATACCCGCAAGGGTGATATTGGTGTCCAAAGGAAAAAAGCACTAAGTCAAGAAGTCAGTATGCGATGAAACACGGACCAAGAGTACCAAGCAATTGGTGCAAGTTAGAGCCTTAATGGTTCAAGATAGAGACTTGGTGTTGAACAATTATAAGTTTGGCATAGCAAGACCTACATTTGGTCAATACATGGTGCGAAGATCAAAGATACCCGTAAGGGTGATATTGGTGTCCAAAGGTAAAAAACACTAAGTCTTGGGAAACTTATATGAAGGAAAGGACCCTGATGGGTCATATGGAATTGATCGAAAAATCGGCTAAGTCCCAAAATGGGGATGTCAGAACTACACTCATATGTTACTACATGAAGCAAGGCAAACTTATATGAAGAAAAGGACCCTTATGGGTCATATGGTATGGATCGAAAAATCGGCTAAGTCCCAAAATGATGATGTCAGAACTACACTCAAATGTTACCACACCAAGCAAGGCAAACTTATATGAAGAAAAGGACCCTGATGGGTCATATGGTATTTTACGAAAAATCGGCTAAGTCCCAAAATGGGGATGTCAGAACTACACTCATATGTTACCACACCAAGCAAGGCAAACTTATATGAAGCAAAGGACCCTGATGGGTCATATGGTATTTTACGAAAAATCGGCTAAGTCCCAAAATGGGGATGTCAGAACTACACTAACAAGTTACCACACCAAGCAAGGCAAACTTATATGAAGCAAAGGACCCTGATGGGTCATATGGTATTTTACGAAAAATCGGCTAAGTCCCAAAATGGGGATGTCTGAACTACACTCAAATGTTACCACATCAAGCAAGGCAAACTTATATGAAGGCAAGGACCCTGATGGGTCATATGGTATTTTACGAAAAATCGGCTAAGTCCCAAAATGGGGATGTCTGAACTACACTCAAATGTTACCACACCAAGCAAGGCAAACTTATATGAAGCAAAGGACCCTGATGGGTCATATGGTATTTTACGAAAAATCGGCTAAGTCCCAAAATGGGGATGTCAGAACTACACTCATATGTTACCACACCAAGCAAGGCAAACTTATATGAAGCAAAGGACCCTGATGGGTCATATGGTATTTTACGAAAAATCGGCTAAGTCCCAAAATGGGGATGTCAGAACTACACTCATATGTTACCACACCAAGCTAGGCAAACTTATATGAAGCAAAGGACCCTGATGGGTCATATGGTATTTTACGAAAAATCGGCTAAGTCCCAAAATGAGGATGTCAGAACTACACTCAAATGTTACCACACCAAGCAAGGCAAACTTATATGAAGCAAAGGACCCTGATGGGTCATATGGTATTTTACGAAAAATCGGCTAAGTCCCAAAATGGGGATGTCAGAACTACACTCAAATGTTACCACACCAAGCAAGGCAAACTTATATGAAGCAAAGGACCCTGATGGGTCATATGGTATTTTACGAAAAATCGGCTAAGTCCCAAAATGGGGATGTCAGAACTACACTCAAATGTTACCACACCAAGCAAGGCAAACTTATATGAAGGAAAGGACCCATATGGGTCATATGGTATTTTACGAAAAATCGGCTAAGTCCGAAAATGATGATGTCAGAACTACACTCAAATGTTACCACACCAAGCAAGGCAAACTTATATGAAGGAAAGGACCCATATGGGTCATATGGCATTTTACGAAAAATCGGCTAAGTCCCAAAATGAGGATGTCAGAACTACACTAAAAAGTTACCACACCAAGCAAGGCAAAGTACCTAGGTGAACCCTAGGAAGAAACACGGACCAAGTCAGATGGCCTAAGTCAAGAGAACAAGTGACCTAGGCAAAGTTGTATGGCGCTGAGGACCCTGAAAAATCTGGTTAGTGTAGTTTAGACAGGGTAGGTTTTTAGGTCGGCCGAACCCCCTTATTTTGGGTTTTGGCCTCATCAAGAAGCTACACCTAGGCAAACTGCCTAGGGTGAAAGTGCGAAGACCAATCGAATAGTAAGACAAGTTTTGACCGATCGCCCTAGGCAAGCTTGTATGAAGAAAGGGACCCTAAGGGTCATATGGAAATACATGAA
This sequence comes from Anopheles ziemanni, assembly GCF_943734765.1. Classification (NCBI taxonomy): domain Eukaryota; kingdom Metazoa; phylum Arthropoda; class Insecta; order Diptera; family Culicidae; genus Anopheles; species Anopheles ziemanni. The sequence continues at coordinate 199,402 of NW_026689814.1, read as the reverse complement.
AAATCGGCTAAGTCCCAAAATTGGGATGTCTGAACTACACTAAAAAGTTACCACATCAAGCAAGGCAAAGTACCTAGGTGAACCCTAGGAAGAAACACGGACCAAGTCAGATGGCCTAAGTCAAGAGTGCAAGTGACCTAGGCAAAGTTGTATGACGGTGAGGACCCTGAAAAATCTGGTTAGTGTAGTTTAGACAGGGGAGGTTTTTGGGTCGGCTGAACCTCCTTATTTTGGGTTTTGACCTCCTCAAGAAGCTACACCTAGGCAAACTGCCTAGGGTGAAAGTGCGAAGACCAATCGAATAGTAAGACAAGTCTTGACCGATCGCCCTAGGCAAGCTTGTATGAAGAAAGGGACCCTATGGGTCATATGGAAATACATGAAAAATCGGCTAAGTCCCAAAATTGGGATGTCTGAACTACACTAAAAAGTTACCACATCAAGCAAGGCAAAGTACCTAGGTGAACCCTAAGAAGAAACACGGACCAAGTCAGATGGCCTAAGTCAAGAGTACATGTGACCTAGGCAAAGTTGTATGGCGCTGAGGACCCTGAAAAATCGGGTTAGTGTAGTTCAGACAGGGGAGGTTTTTGGGTCGGCTGAACCTCCTTATTTTGGGTTTTGACCTCCTCAAGAAGCTACACCTAGGCAAACTGCCTAGGGTGAAAGTGCGAAGACCAATCGAATAGTAAGACAAGTTTTGACCGATCGCCCTAGGCAAGCTTGTATGAAGAAAGGGACCCTATGGGTCATATGGAAAATCCATGAAAAATCGGCTAAGTCCCAAAATTGGGATGTCTGAACTACACTAAAAAGTTACCACATCAAGCAAGGCAAAGTACCTAGGTGAACCCTAAGAAGAAACACGGACCAAGTCAGATGGCCTAAGTCAAGAGTACATGTGACCTAGGCAAAGTTGTATGGCGCTGAGGACCCTGAAAAATCGGGTTAGTGTAGTTCAGACAGGGGAGGTTTTTGGGTCGGCTGAACCTCCTTATTTTGGGTTTTGACCTCCTCAAGAAGCTACACCTAGGCAAACTGCCTAGGGTGAAAGTGCGAAGACCAATCGAATAGTAAGACAAGTTTTGACCGATCGCCCTAGGCAAGCTTGTATGAAGAAAGGGACCCTTAGGGTCATATGGAAATTCATGAAAAATCGGCTAAGTCCCAAAATTGGGATGTCAGAACTACACTATAAAGTTACCACATCAAGCAAGGCAAAGTACCTAGGTGAACCCTAGGAAGAAACACGGACCAAGTCAGATGGCCTAAGTCAAGAGTATAAGTGACCTAGGCAAAGTTGTATGGCGCCTAGAGCACCTCAAGACCTTTCCAACGCTATGCCGTTCGCCTCGCTCGGACATCTACAGCCGAAGTTATTCGAGGTACACGGTACCTTACCCTGTTTTCTCAGTACTTGGTCGAAAATTTCGATCAGCCATATGACCGACTTGGACAACCCTGAGCGGGTTGGCCCCATATAACTAAACTTTTGTCTCTTGTAGGCAAACTTATAAATGTTCTACGTCAACTCGCTATCTCGTACCGCCTTGACGGTATACTTGGTCCAAGGGCCATTTCCAGCGACTTGGTCGCAATTTCGCTCTAAGTTTCGCTAATACCTTCGTCCGTGGACATGGTGATTTTTTGTTCGTATTTTTCCTTGATAGTCCCACTCAAGACTATTCCATACCAGAGCCAAGCGTCCCGCTAAGTGCCATACAGCCTGAGCAGTAATTCATGAAAGGTACCTCTACCAGTTTTTGCCATACTTGGGTACAAACTTTGTATCGCCCATATCTCCACTTTGGAGGCCAGCCAGCACCTTTGCCCCATATACTTTTTTCTTGGTCATACCATGCACTAAATATAATTGTTCTGCGCCAACTTGCTATCTCTTCTCTAACTTGCCGTTATTCTTGGTCCAAGTCCCATTTCATTCGTTTTCGGACCCATTTTGCTATATGTTTCACTAATAGCTTCGGCCATGGACAAGCTGATATTCTGTTTGTATTTTTGCTTGATAGTCCCACTCAAGACCATTCCAAAACACACCGCAACTTGTCGCTCGGTGGCAAACTGACCGAGTTATAATTCATGAAAGATACCTCAACTTGGTACACCATGTGGTCGGCCCAAACCATATACCGACCAAACGACCGACTTGGAGCACCCTGACCGGGTTGCCCCCATATAATGAAAGTTGCGTCTCTACACGCCCAACTTATGAATATTCTACGCCAAGTCGCTATCTCTTACCGGTAAGCCGGTATTCACCTTCCAAGGGTGATTTTGGTCAAGTGCCATTTCCTGCGACTTGGTCCCCGAATTGGACCATCATCACCTAATATCTCCGTGGTCTTTCAACTCAGCCTCATGAAACTTTCAGGGTAGATAGGTCTCCCCAAGACCTTTCCAACGGTGAGCCGTTTGCCTCGCTCGGCCATATACAGCCGAAGTTATTAATGGTACTTGGTACCTTACCCTGTTTTTTCCATACTTGTTCGTACTTGGGTACAAACTTTGTATCGCCCATATCTCCACTTTGGAGGCCAGCCAGCACCTTGGCTCCAAATACTTTTTTGTTGGTCATACTATGCCCAAAATATAAATGTTCTACGTCAACTTGCTATCTCTTCTCCAACTTGCCGTTATTCTTGGTCCAAGTCCCATTTCATTCGTTTTTGGACCCATTTTGCTATATGTTTCACTAATAGCTTCGGCCATGGACAAGCTGATTTTCTATTTGTATTTTTGCTTGATAGTCCCACTCAAGACCATTCCAAATCACATCGCAACTTGTCGCTCGGTGGCAAACTGACCGAGTTATAATTCATGAAAGGTACCTCTTCTTGGTACACCACATGGTCGGCCCAAACCATAAACCGACCAAACGACCGACTTGGAGCACCCTGACCGGGTTGGCCCCATATAATAAAAGTTGCGTCTCTACACGCCCAACTTATGAATATTCTACGCCAAGTCGCTATCTCTTACCGGTAAGCCGGTATTCACCTTCCAAGGGTGATTTTGGTCAAGCGCCATTTCCTGCGACTTGGTCCCCGAATTGGACCATCATCACCTAATATCTCCGTGGTCTTTCAACTCAGCCTCATGAAACTTTCAGGGTAGATAGGTCTCCCCAAGACCTTTCCAACGGTGAGCCGTTTGCCTCGCTCGGCCATCTACAGCCGAAGTTATTAATGGTACTTGGTACCTTACCCTGTTTTTCCATACTTGTTCGTACTTGGGTACAAACTTTGGATCGCCCATATCTCCACTTTTGAGGCCAGCCAGCACCTTGGCCCCAAATACTTTTTTGTTGGTCATACTATGCCCAAAATATAAATGTTCTACGTCAACTTGCTATCTCTTCTCCAACTTGCCGTTATTCTTGGTCCAAGTCCCATTTCATTCGTTTTTGGACCCATTTTGCTATATGTTTCACTAATAGCTTCGGCCATGGACAAGCTGATTTTCTATTTGTATTTTTGCTTGATAGTCCCACTCAAGACCATTCCAAAACACACCGCAGCTTGTCGCTCGGTGGCAAACTGACCGAGTTATAATTCATGAAAGGTACCTCAACTTGGTACACCACGTGGTCGGCCCAAACCATAAACCGACCAAACGACCGACTTGGAGCACCCTGACCGGGTTGGCCCCATATAATGAAAGTTGCGTCTCTACACGCCCAACTTATGAATATTCTACGCCAAGTCGCTATCTCTTACCGGTAAGCCGGTATTCACCTTCCAAGGGGGATTTTGGTCAAGTGCCATTTCCTGCGACTTGGTCCCCGAATACGACCATCATCACCTAATATCTCCGTGGTCTTTCAACTCAGCCTCATGAAACTTTCAGGGTAGATAGGTCTCCCCAAGACCTTTCCAACGGTGAGCCGTTTGCCTCGCTCGGCCATCTACAGCCGAAGTTATTAATGGTACTTGGTACCTTACCCTGTTTTTTCCATACTTGTTCGTTCTTGGGTACAAACTTTGGATCGCCCATATCTCCACTTTGGAGGCCAGCCAGCACCTTGGCCCCATATACTTTTTTGTTGGTGATACCATGCACCAAATATAATTGTTCTACGCAAGCTTGCTATCTCTTCTCCAACTTGCGGTTATTTTTGACTCAAGTCCCATTTCCATAGTTTTTGGTACCAATTTGCTCTATGTTTCGCTAATAGCTTCGCCCAAGGACTTTGTGATTTTTTGTTCGCATTTTTCCTAAATAGTCCCACTCAAGACTATTCCAAATCACACCTTAGCTTGTCGCTCAGTGCCATACAGTTAGAGTTTTAATTCATGAAAGGTACATCACCTTGGTACACCACGTGGTCGGTCCAAACCATCAACCAACCATATGACCGACTTCGAGTCGAGCTAGCGGCTAGGCTCAATATAATGAAATGCGTGTCTTGATGCGGGCTACTGACGGTCTGAACAATGTAGCTCGCTAGCTCGTCTCTAAACTTGTGTTTTGGTCGAATATTGGGTGTTCATGTACCACTTCGGGTAACATGGACTTTGGTGCAACTTTACCACTTGTGCACTTAATAACTTCCCGGTCATTCAAGTCTTTGCCTTCATACTTTCAGGGTAGTTAGGTCTCGTCGAGACCTTTCCATACATATGCCAAACTCATCGATCGGACATCTATAGCCCGAGTTATTCGCGGTACACCGTACCTTACCCTGTTTTTTCCTCAATTGGGTACAAACCTTGGAACACCCATATCGCCCCTTTAGAGACTAGCTGGCACGTTGGCCTCATATAATGATAAGTGCACCTCAACTAGGGCTACTGACGGTCAGAACATTTCAACTTGCTAGCTCGGGCCCACACTTGTGTTTTTCTCGAATATATGGTTCAAGTGTGCCACTTTGGGCACTTTTGGACATTTTGTCCCCACACAACTTTCTTGCCTTGGTAGATAGGGTCTTGTGATCTTGGGCAAAAAGATGCACCAAGATAAAGTCTAACTTTCGTTCTTGTACCGCAAAGCGCTATCTCAAACACCCGAGGAGATAGAAAGTGATTATGTTCGGTATATCGGTCTTCCATGGCCTACTATGGTAAACCCCTGCAGGTATGCAACCGAAGGTGCTTGGTACATGTATTTGGTGCAATATCGGTGCAAAGTAGGTGTTTCCTTGATCGGGCTATAACTTTCTTGGTTGATGTTGGATTGCTTTGCGGTCTTCGGGGGATAGTTAGGGAACATGTTGGCCAACATTTCCTTATTCCTCAGCCTGGCCGTACCTCTTACCGTCTAGGCGGTATACATGCTCTAAGTTGGAACTTGTGTTCCTTTGGGTAACTTCTCTGACTTTGACGCTTAATAACTTTCGTTCATATGCAGTCTAAGCTCTGCAACTCTCAGGAAAGCTAGTACTACTCATTTCCTTTCCATATCAGTCTTTGGCTTGTCGATCCGATGTCTACAGCCTTACTTATTCACGTTCCCTGTGAAGGTAGGTTTTTGCCCATTTTCCAGTTCATGTGGTAACATTCCCAGACTTTGCCGGCTTTCTCTTCATGTGGTAACTTGCTTGCTCATGTGGTAACTTGGAAGTGTATTTCTGACAGACCCAATCTGGGACTTAGCCGATTTTTCTCTGCATATTATATGGATCCATCACTAGGCCATCTTGCTTGCTCATGTGGTAACTTGGAAGTGTATTTCTGACAGACCCAATCTGGGACTTAGCCGATTTTTCTCTTCATATCATATGGATCCATCACTAGGCCATCTTGCTTGCTTGTGTGGTAACTTGATAGTGTATGTCTGACAGACCCAATCTGGGACTTAGCCGATTTTTCTCTTCATATCATATGGATCCATCACTAGGCCATCTTGCTTGCTTGTGTGGTAACTTGGAAGTGTATTTCTGACAGACCCAATCTGGGACTTAGCCGATTTTTCTCTTCATATTATATGGATCCTGGACTTAGCCGATTTTTCTCTTCATATCATATGGATCCATCACTAGGCCATCTTGCTTGCTTGTGTGGTAACTTGGAAGTGTATTTCTGACAGACCCAATCTGGGACTTAGCCGATTTTTCTCTTCATATCATATGGATCCATCACTAGGCCATCTTGCTTGCTTGTGTGGTAACTTGGAAGTGTATTTCTGACAGACCCAATCTGGGACTTAGCCGATTTTTCTCTTCATATTATATGGATCCTGCACTTAGCCGATTTTTCTCTTCATATCATATGGATCCATCACTAGGCCATCTTGCTTGCTTGTGTGGTAACTTGGAAGTGTATTTCTGACAGACCCAATCTGGGACTTAGCCGATTTTTCTCTTCATATTATATGGATCCTGGACTTAGCCGATTTTTCTCTTCATATCATATGGATCCATCACTAGGCCATCTTGCTTGCTTGTGTGGTAACTTGGAAGTGTATTTCTGACAGACCCAATCTGGGACTTAGCCGATTTTTCTCTTCATATTATATGGATCCTGGACTTAGCCGATTTTTCTCTTCATATCATATGGATCCATCATTAGGCCATCTTGCTTGCTTGTGTGGTAACTTGATAGTGTATTTCCGACAGACCCAATCTCGGACTTAGCCGATTTTTCTCTTCATATTATATGGTTCCATCACTAGGCCATCTTGCTTGCTTGTGTGGTATCTTGAAAGTGTATGTCTGACAGACCCAATCTCGGACTTAGCCGATTTTTCTCTTCATATAATATGGATCCTGGACTTAGCCTGTTATTAGGTTATTATATATGGATCCTGGACTTAGCCGATTATAAGGTTATTATATATGGATCCTGGACTTAGCCGATTTTTCTCTTCATATAATATGGATCCTGGACTTAGCCGATTATTAGGTTATTATATATAGATCCTGGACTTAGCCGATTTTTCTCTTC
>NW_026689814.1:147500-185000 GCF_943734765.1 Anopheles ziemanni | reverse complement strand
AGAGACGAAGTATGAAGTGTCCTCTTCCACATAGGGCAAGCTAGAATGAACTATCTTACCCAGGACCGCCGAAGCAGCGTGGACCAGGGGAGAACTGAACTTTATACTTCACACCACAGTATTGAGTAATGTGCCCTCTTCCACATAGGGCAAGCTGGAATGTTCCATTTTACCCAGGACGGCCGAAGCGGCGTGGACCAGTGGAGGACTACACAATCATGAGGTTTGATATCGACTTGTGTGTTTCAATAGGGTACCGATGGTATGTTTTGAACCGATTTGATTTAGCCATTCTGAAGTCATCACTTGGTTGAAGCGCTGAACTAGGGAGGCATCGTTTACATATATATTGGTTTTCGCATGCTCTACTAGGTTAATGTCATGAGGTTGGCTATCGAGCATGCCCAAGTGATGACTTGATTGTGTGCTTGCTTGAATTCTTCACATTTCATACCATCGGTTAGTTGTCGAATCATTCCTCGATCATAACCTTCGTTCTTGGTTCATGTATGCTCTCTTCCACATAGGGCAAGCTAGAATTAACTATCTTACCCAGGACCGCCGAAGCAGCGTGGACCAGGGGAGAACTATACTTTGTCTTGTATGCCCTCTTCCACATAGGGCAAGCTAGAACTAACTATCTTACCCAGGACCGCCGAAGCAGCGTGGACCAGTGGAGGACTATACTTTGTTCATAACACCACAGTATTGAGTAATGTGCCCTCTTCCACATAGGGCAAGCTAGAATGAACTATCTTACCCAGGACCGCCGGAGCAGTGTGGACCAGTGGAGGACTACACAATCATGAGGTTTGATATCGACTTGTGTGTTTCAATAGGGTACCGATGGTATGTTTTGAACCGATTTGATTTAGCCATTCTGAAGTCATCACTTGGTTGAAGCGCTGAACTAGGGAGGGGCATCGTTTACATATATATTGGTTTTCGCATGCTCTACTAGGTTAATGTCATAGGGTTGGCTATCGAGCATGCCCAAGTGATGACTTGATTGTGTGCTTGCTTGAATTCTTCACATTTCATACCATCGGTTAGTTGTCGAATCATTCCTCGATCATAACCTTCGTTCTTGGTTCATGTATGCTCTCTTCCACATAGGGCAAGCTAGAATTAACTATCTTACCCAGGACCGCCGAAGCAGCGTGGACCAGGGGAGAACTATACTTTGTCTTGTATGCCCTCTTCCACATAGGGCAAGCTAGAACTAACTATCTTACCCAGGACCGCCGAAGCAGCGTGGACCAGTGGAGGACTATACTTTGTTCATTACACCACAGTATTAAGTATGGTGTCCTCTTCCACATAGGGCAAGCTAGAACTAACTATCTTACCCAGGACCGCCGAAGCAGTGTGGACCAGGGGAGGACTATACTTTATACTTCACACACTAGCCATACTGAAGTCATCACTTGGTTGAAGCGCTGAACTACGGCGGGGTAATCGTTTACAGGTTATAATCATATAGCTGCATGCTCATTAGTAGATAATGGAATATTGTATGGCAATATGAGCATGCCCAAGTGATGACTTTGTTTCAAGCTCAACAGGTAGGGTATTGAGTCCTCTTCCACATAGGGCAAGCTAGAATGAACTATCTTACCCAGGACCGCCGGAGCAGCGTGGACCAGTGGAGGACTCTATACTTTATACTTCACACCACAGTATTGAGTACGACTTGCATAAAGCCCCTAATGAGAACCACGAGGGCTCTCTCAATGTAGAACCACGAGGGCTCTAGTACCGATTCTCTCGGTACGGCTTGGTCCGTGTTCCTTTATGCTTGTACTCTAAGTATTAAGTATTGTGTCCTCTTCCACATAGGGCAAGCTAGAACTAACTATCTTACCCAGGACCGCCGAAGCAGTGTGGACCAGGGGAGGACTATACTTTATACTTCACACACTAGCCATACTGAAGTCATCACTTGGTGGGGGTGAACTACGGCGGTATCTATCGTTTTGGTTCGGTCTATATAGGGTCGCTTGCATGCTCATTCGAATATAATGTAATTGTGTATGGCAATATGAGCATGCCCAAGTGATGACTTTGTTTCAAGCTCAACAGGTAGGGTATTGAGTCCTCTTCCACATAGGGCAAGCTAGAATGAACTATCTTACCCAGGACCGCCGGAGCAGCGTGGACCAGTGGAGGACTCTATACTTTATACTTCACACCACAGTATTGAGTACGACTTGCATAAAGCCCCTAATGAGAACCACGAGGGCTCTCTCAATGTAGAACCACGAGGGCTCTAGTACCGATTCTCTCGGTACGGCTTGGTCCGTGTTCCTTTATGCTTGTACTCGCGAAAAGTCTCAACCCGGAGGTCTTGACTTTGTATTGTCATAGTTGGACTACGACGGGGCATCCGACCATTGCTGATCGAACACCCCTGACTCATCATCTTTCGGATAGGCGGTGCGCGCACCTCCGACGCGGAAAGTCTCAACCCGGAGGTCTTGACTTTGATTGTCATAGTTGGACTACGACGGGGTATCCGACTCATCGAATACCCCAGAAGCACACCATCTTTCGGGTAGGCGGTACGCGTACCTCCGGACGCGGAAAGTCTCAACCCGGAGGTCTTGACTTTGGTTGTCATAGTTGGACTATGACGGGGCATCCGACCATTGCTGATCGAACACCCCTGTTACACCATCTTTCGGATAGGCGGTGCGCGCACCTCCGACGCGGAAAGTCTCAACCCGGAGGTCTTGACTTTGTATTGTTGGATAGTCCTCTTCCACTATAGGGCAAGCTGGAAATATTCCATTTTACCCAGGACTGCCGAGGCAGCGTGGACCAGGGGAGAACTTCACGGAATCTTCAGGCATCCATGATTGCCATAGTGCGTAAGCCGCCGCTGTGCGCGTCAACTCGTTCCCCGTGAGGAGGAGTCTAGCCGCCGCTAAAAGACGAAGCATTAAGTGTCCTCATTCCACTATAGGGCAAGCTAGAATGAACTATCTTACCCAGGACCGCCGAAGCAGCGTGGACCAGGCGAAGACTATACTTTATACTTCACACCACAGTATTGAGTACGACTTGCATAAAGCCCCTAATGAGAACCACGAGGGCTCTCTCAATGTAGAACCACGAGGGCTCTAGTACCGATTCTCTCGGTACGGCTTGGTCCGTGTTCCTTTATGCTTGTACTCGCGGAAAGTCTCAACCCGGAGGTCTTGACTTTGATTGTCATAGTTGGACTACGACGGGGCATCCGACCATTGCTGACCGAACACCCCTGATTCATCATCTTTCGGATAGGAGGTGCGCCCACCTCCGACGCGGAAGTCTCAACCCGGAGGTTCGGACTTAGAGTTTTTCCCATTTAAAAGTTTTTCTCTTAGCCATACTGAAGTCATCACTTGGTGAACGATTGAACTAGGGCGGGTTAATCGTTTATAGGTATCATGTGGTTTGCATGCTCTCTTAGGTTAAGGTCATGTGGTTGGCTATCGAGCATGCCCAAGTGATGACTTTGTTTCACGCTTGCTTGATTTCTTCATGATTCCCTGTTATATAGTGTAATCATTCGAGAACAGGGAATCTTTGGTTTTGCTCAACAGGAATTGGATGTCAACTTGGTATCTAGATCGCATTAAGTCTCAACCCTTAGGTTCGGACTTGTATAGTGACATCTTGTTACGGTCTAGAGTCTCAACCCGCAGGTTCGGACTACTTAGTGTTTGATCGAATATAATATGGCAACTTGTGCCTAAGTCTCAACCCGCAGGTTCGGACTTCTGTTTATTTGGCCAATGTATGTATAAGGCAACTTGTGCCTAAGTCTCAACCCGCAGGTTCGGACTTGTGTATTTGTTCGAAGTCATGTATAAGGCAACGTGTGCCTAAGTCTCAACCCGCAGGTTCGGACTTGTTAGTGTTTCGTCAACTTTCATATGGCAACTTGTGCCTAAGTCTCAACCCGCAGGTTCGGACTTGTGTATTTGTTCGAAGTCATGTATAAGGCAACTTGTGCCTAAGTCTCAACCCGCAGGTTCGGACTTGTGTATTTGTTCGAAGTCATGTATAAGGCAACTTGTGCCTAAGTCTCAACCCGCAGGTTCGGACTTCATAGTGTTTCGTCAATGTTCATATGGCAACTTGTGCCTAAGTCTCAACCCGCAGGTTCGGACTTCTATAGTGTTTCGTCAATTATCATATGGCAACTTGTGCCGAAGTCTCAACCCGCAGGTTCGGACTTCTGGAAGGATCACTTGGCCACTAATGATCCTTCCGCAGGTTCACCTACGGAAACCTTGTTACGACTTTTACTTCCTCTAAATCATCAAGTTCGGTCAACTTCGATAAAGCAGACGCGGTTCACGAGGATCCAGCGAACGATCATCTCCAAAGACCTCACTAAATAATCCATCGGTAGTAGCGACGGGCGGTGTGTACAAAGGGCAGGGACGTATTCAACGCTGGCTGATGACCAGCACTTACTAGAAGTTCCGAGTTCATATGGACCATTGCAATCCATAATCCCTACTAAGTGAGTATTTGAGTGATTTCCCGTTCCTCTCGGAATAGGAGACACGCTGCTACCCACATTGTAGCACGCGTGTAGCCCAGAACATCTAAGGGCATCACGGACCTGTTATCGCTCGATCTCATTTTGCTAAACACAAATTGTCCTGCTAAGCAGCGTACCGTAAGTGCACTTGCGCACACGAACAGCGAAGGTGTCAGGTCATACTCCACCGAAAGGTCCTAACCCGTTCCAATCGGCATCGACGCATTAACGCTGACTGCGTTCTAGTTAGCATATGTGAGTCACGTTCGTTATCGGAATTAACCAGACAAATCAATCCACGAACTAAGAACGGCCATGCACCACTACCCTTAAATTTGAGAAAGAGCTATTAATCTGTCTCACCTCCATAAGTTCGGACCTGGTAAGTTTTCCCGTGTTGAGTCAAATTGAACCGCAAGCTCCATTTCATTGTGGTGCCCTTCCGTCAATTCCTTTAAGTTTCAACTTTGCAACCATACTTCCCCCGGAACCTGACTTTGGTTTCCCGGAAGCTACTGAGAGCACCTGGTTGTAGCGTCTCCCAATTGCTAGTTGGCATCGTTTACGGTTAGAACTAGGGCGGTATCTAATCGCCTTCGATCCTCTAACTTTCGTTCTTGATTAAAGAAAGCATCCTTGACAAATGCCTTCGCTTTAGTTAGTCTTACGACGGTCTACGAATTTCACCTCTCGCGCCGTAATACTAGTGTCCCCAACTACTTCTGTTAATCATTACCTCCGGTCTGAGTACAAACCAATGAAAGATTAGACCAAGGTCGTATTCCATTATTCCATGCAAGATTATTCTAGGGCGTTTGGGCACCCTGCTTTAAGCACTCTAATTTGTTCAAGGTAAACGTGAGCGGTCGAGCTCTATGTTACACTTGCACCCGTTGAAGGGCACACCATGACACAGACTTGGTGCCCTACCACACCATTGAGTCGCAACCAGATTCCGACTTGGCCCACCGACCACGGGTTGACCGGGTCGGCGGAGCCGGACTGTGTTGGACAAGTATCAACTTCGAACGTTTTAACCGCAACAATTTTAATATACGCTAGTGGAGCTGGAATTACCGCGGCTGCTGGCACCAGACTTGCCCTCCACTTGATCCTCGTAGAAGGATTTATGCTCTACTCATTCCAATTATGAAACATCATTAAAGAGTTTCATATTGTTATTTCTCGTCACTACCTCCCCGTCCCGGGATTGGGTAATTTACGCGCCTGCTGCCTTCCTTGGATGTGGTAGCCATTTCTCAGGCTCCCTCTCCGGAATCGAACCCTGATTCCCCGTTACCCGTTGCAACCATGGTAGTCCTCTATACTACCATCCATAGTTGATAGGGCAGATATTTGCGAGATCTGTCGTCGGTGCGAGACCATACGATCAGCATCATTATCCAGACTTCAACTCAATGACACGGAGAACCCGCGATTGGTTTGACTAATAAGTGCACCAGTTCCCGCGAGGGTCCTGGCATGTTGCATGTATTAGCTCTAGATTTTCCACAGTTATCCAAGTAACTAGGTTGATGATCTCGTAAATTATAGCTGTTATACTGAGCCTTATGCGGTTTCACATTAAATCTGTTTGTACTTAGACATGCATGGCTTAACCTTTGAGACGAGCGTATATTACTGGTAGGATCAACCAGAATTCCGACTTTGCGTTCGAATGTTCATTGTCCCATTGCACCCGGAGGAGCAAACACCACGTTCTATATGTTGTCAAGTCCGGTAGCACACGGGAGGCGAGCCCCCGTGCGAACCTCATTGCCCTCGTATCACACACACCCGATGCACCGGACAGGCACTTGAGCGGCATTCGACTCCGCTAAGCGCACGTGCGCCCGATTGTGCATGCGCTGACGGGGCCTTCATACCCCTACCACAGCGACCTTATGCCAAACTTCCATGAATACTTAGGTGAGCTGACAAGGGCCTTCATTTCCCTACCATCAACTAAAGGACACGCTAGGCGCGTCCGATCATTGCAACTGCGGGGCTTTCATACCCCAATCACCACAGTACGCAATTCACCAGAGTTTAATCACAACCCCCCCGGACATGGCACACTATTAACTTGCAACAAAACTTAGTGTGTGCCGGGCACATCGGTTCCACAAAATCATTCCCGATGTACCCCAATTGGGGTTGCGAACGCATTCACGGTCCTCTGACACACCCAACCAAGCGTGGATACTACATACCTCAAACACCCAGTACACTAACAGACAAATCAATATATGGTTGCTTTCCCCCAGACATTTGCCAATCACTTGGCACCCGGACGGGAACTCGCTCCTGATTGCGCCATTGCCACCCATTTGCCAAGAGCGAGTTCTGTATGTAGATTTCATTTGGAAAGACAACCGTGTACTGGATATTCTATCCGACGATTACAGATGACGAGTACGAGACTCGACTACACTCACGGATAATACATTTTGGGTCGAGATTGCTTTCGGGGTTTTCGATTGGTCTTGCGCTTGTAAACGTATAACTTTGACTTGTGGTAACCTCGGTATGTTAGTCGATCACGTGGTTGTGAACTGGGTACGGGTGGGCAATCTGTTCACTTGCACTCTGGGTAGGAATATGGTGAGCGCTATAGGTTAAAGATCATGGTATGGTTCCATCGTGATGACTTTCGCTAGATAGTAGTATGTTTGGATAGTTATAACGTTTTTGGCCATTTGTTCATAGTGTTCGGTCCATTGAGGAATTCGATTGGTCTTTGCTTCACACACGTGGTCGATCACTTGGATGTGAACTAGGGTGAGAATAAGGTGTTCACTAGTGCTCTTAGGTTTTGGATCAGTACTGAGCACTTGATTGGTTTCGCATAATATGTATCCATAGTGATGACTCTTTCCAGCTTAAGATTTCGTGACCGGTTTCGAATCCTTCCCACGTTCGCTTTTACTTGGTTAGGTTTTCGAGTGTAGATTTGAAAGCAATCTCATGTATGTATCCCATCTGATATAAGCCACTGACAGTTCATGTCACCTCGTTCAACTCTCGCTGGGTCACAGAAGTATGTTACTGCGCCCATTATCCCTACTCGGATAGGTTCGGTTCGTTCGTTTTATACTACGGTGAGTAAACTCAATTTGTGCATCGCATAGCCATGGAAAGCAAGCTTTCGCGGGCCTCTTCGACTGTTTTGATACGAGCTGTGCCCGTGATGCTTGTCATCCCAGGATACTAGACCCCTTTGGACGACCGCATGACCATCAGAAAGTAAATTCCACGTTCGATTTGGGGTGTGAACCCCGAACATAAAGTCTTTGTGTAGAACCACGAGGGCTCTATAGTACCGATTCTCTCGGTACGCTTGGTCCGTGTTCCTTTATGTTCGTACTCTTGTGTGTATAATATTCATGTTCGGTTTGGGATATTTGCTACTTTCACCAGGGTCCCGTTCTTCATACAAGTCTGCCTTGCTAATGTGGTAACTTTATAGTGTAGTTCTGACATCCCAATTTTGGGACTTAGCCGATTTTTCGTATATTTCCACATGACCCATAGGGTCCCATTCTTCATACAAGCTTGCCTAGGGCGATCGGTCAAAACTTGTCTTACTATTCGATTGGTCTTCGCAGTTTCACCCTAGGCAATTCGCCTAGGTCTGTCTTCTTGAGGAGGCCAAAACCCGAAATAAGGAGGTCTGGCCGACCCTGAAACCTCCCCTGTCTTAACTACACTAACCCGATTTTTCAGGGTCCTCAGCGCCATACAACTTTGCCTAGGTCACTTATACTCTTGACTTAGGCCATCTGACTTGGTCCGTGTTTCTTCCTAGGGTTCACCTAGGTACTTTGCCTTGCTTGATGTGGTAACTTTTTAGTGTAGTTCTGACATCCCAATTTTGGGACTTAGCCGATTTTTCATGAATTTCCATATGACCCTAAGGGTCCCTTTCTTCATACAAGCTTGCCTAGGGCGATCGGTCAAAACTTGTCTTACTATTCGATTGGTCTTCGCAGTTTCACCCTAGGCAATTCGCCTAGGTCTGTCTTCTTGAGGAGGCCAAAACCCGAAATAAGGAGGTCCAGCCGACCCTGAAACCTCCCCTGTCTGAACTACACTAACCCGATTTTTCAGGGTCCTCAGCGCCATACAACTTTGCCTAGGTCACTTGTACTCTTGACTTAGGCCATCTGACTTGGTCCGTGTTTCTTCCTAGGGTTCACCTAGGTACTTTGCCTTGCTTGATGTGGTAACTTTTTAGTGTAGTTCAGACATCCCAATTTTGGGACTTAGCCGATTTTTCATGTATTTCCATATGACCCATAGGGTCCCTTTCTTCATACAAGCTTGCCTAGGGCGATCGGTCAAAACTTGTCTTACTATTCGATTGGTCTTCGCACTTTCACCCTAGGCACTTTGCCTAGGTCTGTCTTCTTGAGGAGGCCAAAACCCGAAATAAGGAGGTTCAGCCGACCCAGAAACCTCCCCTGTCTGAACTACACTAACCCGATTTTTCAGGGTCCTCAGCGCCATACAACTTTGCCTAGGTCACTTGTACTCTTGACTTAGGCCATCTGACTTGGTCCGTGTTTCTTCCTAGGGTTCACCTAGGTACTTTGCCTTGCTTGATGTGGTAACTTTTTAGTGTAGTTCAGACATCCCAATTTTGGGACTTAGCCGATTTTTCATGTATTTCCATATGACCCATAGGGTCCCTTTCTTCATACAAGCTTGCCTAGGGCGATCGGTCAAAACTTGTCTTACTATTCGATTGGTCTTCGCACTTTCACCCTAGGCAGTTTGCCTAGGTGTAGCTTCTTGAGGAGGTCAAAACCCAAAATAAGGAGGTTCAGCCGACCCAAAAACCTCCCCTGTCTAAACTACACTAACCAGATTTTTCAGGGTCCTCACCGTCATACAACTTTGCCTAGGTCACTTGCACTCTTGACTTAGGCCATCTGACTTGGTCCGTGTTTCTTGCTAGGGTTCACCTAGGTAGTTTGCCTTGCTTGATGTGGTAACTTTTTAGTGTAGTTCTGACATCCCAATTTTGGGACTTAGCCGATTTTTCATGTATTTCCATATGACCCTTAGGGTCCCTTTCTTCATACAAGCTTGCCTAGGGCGATCGGTCAAAACTTGTCTTACTATTCGATTGGTCTTCGCACTTTCACCCTAGGCAGTTTGCCTAGGTGTAGCTTCTTGATGAGGCCAAAACCCAAAATAAGGGGGTTCGGCCGACCCAAAAACCTACCCTGTCTAAACTACACTAACCAGATTTTTCAGGGTCCTCAGCGCCATACAACTTTGCCTAGGTCACTTGTTCTATTGACTTAGGCCATCTGACTTGGTCCGTGTTTCTTCCTAGGGTTCACCTAGGTACTTTGCCTTGCTTGGTGTGGTAACTTTTTAGTGTAGTTCTGACATCCTCATTTTGGGACTTAGCCGATTTTTCGTAAAATACCATATGACCCATATGGGTCCTTTCCTTCATATAAGTTTGCCTTGCTTGGTATGGTAACATTTGAGTGTAGTTCTGACATCATCATTTTGGGACTTAGCCGATTTTTCGTAAAATACCATATGACCCATATGGGTCCTTGCCTTCATATAAGTTTGCCTTGCTTGGTGTGGTAACATTTGAGTGTAGTTCTGACATCCCCATTTTGGGACTTAGCCGATTTTTCGTAAAATACCATATGACCCATCAGGGTCCTTTGCTTCATATAAGTTTGCCTTGCTTGGTGTGGTAACTTGTTAGTGTAGTTCTGACATCATCATTTTGGGACTTAGCCGATTTTTCGTAAAATACCATATGACCCATCAGGGTCCTTGCCTTCATATAAGTTTGCCTTGCTTGGTGTGGTAACTTTTTAGTGTAGTTCTGACATCCCCATTTTGGGACTTAGCCGATTTTTCGTAAAATACCATATGACCCATCAGGGTCCTTTGCTTCATATAAGTTTGCCTTGCTTGGTGTGGTAACATTTGAGTGTAGTTCTGACATCCCCATTTTGGGACTTAGCCGATTTTTCGATCCATCCTATATGACCCATCAGGGTCCTTTTTCTTCATATAAGTTTCCCAAGACTTAGTGCTTTTTACCTTTGGACACCAATATCACCCTTACGGGTTTCTTTGATCTTCTCACTTTGTATTGGCCAAATGTAGGTCTTGCCATGCCAAACATATAATTGTTCTACACCAAGTCTCTATCTCGTACCGCCAGCTCGGTACATTCGATCAACCTGCCCTTAAGGCACCCGGGACTTAGCCATTTTTTCACATTTTTCATGATTTTGAGGCAACTTTTCTCGACTTTGTCACCTTATATCACCAAGATCCTTTCCCTTTAGCGCTTCACTCTGTTCCAATGATATTTAGCGCTGACTATCACCTTTCTATCGCTGAGCTCAACTTCTTATTCGGTGCCATAGAGCCAGAGATATTTGGTGTATGCTGTTATAAGGGAAGTTTGTCACTTTTTCAAAGGCCCACTTTGGGACGCCCATATCTCACCTTCACGTATCTTCGATCTTCTTGTCGTCTATGGACGAAACTTAGGTCTTGTATTGGCCAACTTATAAATGTTCTACGGCCAAGCCGTATCTCTTACCGCCAGCCCGGTATTCATGGACTTAGTCGGATTTTCGCCTCTCGTGGTAACAATTTCTGACTTTGACTCACAATAACACCCGAACGGTCACATGCTAGCGCTTTGCTTGGTAGGAATTATAGTTAGCGCTACCTTTTCTCTTTCCATCGATACCTTGTTCGTTCCATTCCATGCCATACAGCCGAAGTTATGATGTTTCCCGTTTTCACAATAGCCCATAAATCCCAGCCGAAGTTATTCATGGTACTTGGTACCTTACCCTGTTTTCACCATACTTGTTCGTACTTGGGTGCAAAACATGAATCACCCATATCTCCACTTTGGCGGCCAGCTACCGCCTTGTCCCCATATACTTTTTTGTTGGTCATATTATGCACAATTTATAAATATTCTACGCCAACTTGCTACCTCGTCTCCAACTTGCCGTTATTCTTGGTTCAAGTCCCATTTCATTCGTTTTTGGACCCTTGTTGCTCTATGTTTCACTAATAGCTTCGCCCACCAACATGCTGATTTTCCATTCGTATTTTTCCGTAATAGTTCCTTTCAATACCATTCCAAATCAAACCGCAACTTGTCGCTCGGTGGCAAACTGACCGAGTTATAATTCATGAAAGGTACCTCTACCTGCTACAGCACATGGTCGGCCCAAACCATAAACCGACCAAACGACCGACTTGGAGCACCCTGACCGGGTTGCTCCCATATAATGAAAGTTGCGTCTTCCAACGTCCAACATATAAATATTCTACGACAAGTCGCTATCTCTTATCGGTCAGCCGGTATTCACGACCCAAAGGTGAAAATGTATGGAGAGCGTTCACACAATTCCGGACGAATTTTGTAAACGTGTTTTTCCGTTTTTTCTCAATTGCGGGCGAACTAAGCGTCGGATCGAAAAAAACCCAAAAGTAAAATGTGTTTAAAAACCCGATTTCTACATTATTGCCGAAGACACCAAAGCGCTATCTCGAAATTTTAAAAATCGATTGAAATTGTATGGAGAAAGGATTGTTTTTTGAAGCCTGTCGAAAATACACTCACCGAGCCGTTTTTTGTATCGACCGACATACAAGTTTGCCTAGCTAACTTTTTCTTCCGGA
Source organism: Anopheles ziemanni (assembly GCF_943734765.1). Classification (NCBI taxonomy): domain Eukaryota; kingdom Metazoa; phylum Arthropoda; class Insecta; order Diptera; family Culicidae; genus Anopheles; species Anopheles ziemanni. The sequence continues at coordinate 172,768 of NW_026689814.1, read as the reverse complement.
TTGGCCGCGGACCTCACTTTTCAATATCTAGTGGTGCCATGGACCACCAAAAGAGGCTTTTTAACATTTTCAACAATTTCGACTTTTTCGGATTTTCAACGTAAGGGGACTCGGGGCGACTTTTTTCGAGTCTGTCTAAAATACACTTACCAGATTTTTCAAAGGTGCGGAACGTCATACATTTTTGCCTAGGTCAATTTTTTGTTCCAAATCGATCGCGGGTTTCACTTTTCAATATTTAGGGCTCGAGTAGAGTACGAATATAGGGTTTTCTCATTTTTCGACATTTTCGACTTTTTTTTGATTTTTTCGGGTGTATCGAGCTTCGGCATAGCCATACCGTTTGTGTTTCTCAATTTTTTATTTGACTAGTCGTAAGTACTCGAGTAGATGAAACTTTTTGCCGAAGACACCATGCCTCGGAAACGACTCCTTCATGCTCAAAATTGGGGCCAAAGGTGATTTTTGTTACTTTTCCTTAGGGGGCCCAACACTTAGAAAATTTTCAAAATCGCGATTTTTCGATTGCGAGCTAGCGCTTTGCGGTCTTCGGCAATGTTCTAGATCTTGATGAGATAAGACTTTTTGGCCATGAGACATTTACCCCTCCGACCCCTCCTTCCCCCCGCAAATCGCCCATCAAAGTGCAATTTTTGCTTTTTCACCTCTTTGCACGCACTGTTCGGCCCAAATGGCCACTTTCTATGGGTCTGAGCGCTTTGCGGTCTTCGGCAAACTTATAGATCGTACCAATTCCTTATTATAATTATTCCCCACCACCTTCGTACCTCTTCATCCCTGGCCACTATTCGCGTACCAAGGTAATTTTTGTTCATTTTGTCAACATTTTCCATTTTTGACTGCTTACATCGGCCTTGCCATGAACCGATAGCGCTTCGCTGTGTTCTAACGTAAGTTAGTACTACTCTTTACCTTTCCAAATCATATCTTAGGTTGCCATTTGCTTGCGTACAGCCGGAGCTATGAGCGATACCGTAAAAAGTACCGATACTTGGAAAAATCGTTTGATCGCCCATATCCCCCCTTTGGGGGCCAGATATCGAAAAAAATTCTGATTCAAAAAGTTGCGCATCAACGTGTTCTAGTTATGTCAGGCGTTTCTAGGTACGCCTTGAACAATAAGGACACAAGCTGGCTTGATCTTGAAGTTCAGTACACATCAAGAAAGCGTAAGCTCGGCCTCACGATCCTTTTGGTTTAACGAGTTTTTAGCAAGAGGTGTCAGAAAAGTTACCACAGGGATAACTGGCTTGTGGCCGCCAAGCGTTCATAGCGACGTGGCTTTTTGATCCTTCGATGTCGGCTCTTCCTATCATTGCGAAGCAAAATTCACAAAGCGTAGGATTGTTCACCCTTTCAAGGGAACGTGAGCTGGGTTTAGACCGTCGTGAGACAGGTTAGTTTTACCCTACTGGTGTGCAAGTACTATCTCAATGGAATTCCTGTGCAGTACGAGAGGAACCACAGGTACGGACCAATGGCTCAATACTAGTCCGAGCGGACTTTGGTATGACGCTACGTCCGTCGGATTATGCCTGAACGCCTCTAAGGTCGTAACCGAACCAGGCTGGTAGTATATGTATAGGAGTCGTTAGCTAGATGGCTAATAACATCACGAGACCGGATTGAGTCTTCTATAGACTCTTTCCATTTATTGGAAACCCTCAAACTGAGCCTATCGCGAGTGCGCTCGCCGAAGTACCTGAAGTGGGAAAAGGCGTTGTGCTTGCCGATCTTCCAAGAATAGTTTCGACTCCTAAGACCACCCGAAAACGACGGGTTTGCAGGCTGGGCGCTACGCATTGAAGAGAGATGTACATTTCGATCCTTTCAGGCGACCCATGCTTGGTGGTTGTGTGCGGTGTGCTCCCCCCGGGGGGCACATGCGGCATACCGTGTGTGGACTAGTTGGACCCACCCTTGCGGTGGACCGACCGGTCAGTGGTGTTTGCGGGTTAACACATGCGAGCGTTGCGGCCCAGAGGCCTTACCGCCTTTCACTGCGGGTTCGTCAAGAACTTGGAGATGGTCGCAACGCATCGGGTCCTCCCGGGGTACTTGGTGTTTGGATGCTGGCTTGGTGATTAAACACTTGATATTCCATCTTCGGATGAATTTCGGGTGTCACCTGTTGCCTAAGACCACTTGCATGTTTAGCTCGCCGTGGGGTAGCAAGCGTTGTGATCTAATGGCCTTACCGGGCAAACACTTTCGGTTCGTCAAGGACTTGGAGTGCCGGGACGGGTTGGCGGATCCATCACTCTGAGTATGCCGGGTTGATACTTGGGGTTGGTTTGGTTTTGGTGACCCAATACTAGATGTACCATCTCGGTGGTATGTCAGTATCACCTATACTCCAGACCACTTGCATGGTTAGCAAGCGTTGTGATCTAATGGCCCAACCGGGCAAACACTTTGGGTTCGCAAGGACTTAGAGTGCCGGGACGGGTTGGCGGATCCAACACTCTGGGTACCTCCGGGTACTTGGGGTTGGTTGAGGACTTGGTGAACAAACACTTGATATACACTCTCCGGATGTACTTCGGGTGTCACCTGTTGTCCGAGACCACTTGCATGGTTAGCAAGCGTTGTGATTCAATGGCCCTACCGGGCAAACACTTTGGGTTCGCAAGGACTTGGAGTGCCGGGACGGGTTGGCGGATCCAACACTCTGGGTACCTCCGGGTACTTGGGGTTGGTTGAGGACTTGGTGAACAAACACTTGTTGTACACTCTCCGGATGTACTTCGGGTATCGCCTGTTGTCCGAGACCACTTGCATGGTTAGCAAGCGTTGTGGTCTAATGGCCCTACCGGGCAAACACTTTGGGTTCGCGAGGACTTAGAGTGCTGGTAGTGGTTGGCGGACCCAACACTCTGGGTACCTCCGGGTACTTGGGGTTGGTTGAGGACTTGGTGAACAAACACTTGATATACACTCTTCGGATGTACTTCGGGTATCGCCTGTTGTCCGAGACCACTTGCATGGTTAGCAAGCGTTGTGGTCTAATGGCCCTACCGGGCAAACACTTTGGGTTCGCAAGGACTTAGAGTGCTGGTAGTGGTTGGCGGACCCAACACTCTGGGTACCTCCGGGTACTTGGGGTTGGTTGAGGACTTGGTGAACAAACACTTGTTGTACACTCTCCGGATGTACTTCGGGTGTCACCTGTTGTCTAAGACCACTTGCATGGTTAGCAAGCGTTGTGGTCTAATGGCCCTACCGGGCAAACACTTTGGGTTCGCGAGGACTTAGAGTGCTGGTAGTGGTTGGCGGATCCAACACTCTGGGTACCTCCGGGTACTTGGGGTTGGTTGAGGACTTGGTGAACAAACACTTGATATACACTCTTCGGATGTACTTCGGGTGTCACCTGTTGTCCGAGGCCACTTGCATGGTCAACGGTTGAGGTGGTAATGGCGGGTCGGTGCTGTAGGGTGCCGGCCTGTTGGCTGCCTTGGCCGGGTTGGTTGGTTAACACTTGATTGAGCTTGCACCCGAGGGTAATGGCACTTGAAGGTGGGTACCGGCCGGCTGACCTGGTGTGATGGTTGGTTGGTGAACACTTGGCGGTACTTGCACTTGGCTGTGCTTGGACTTGAAGGTGGGATCCGGCTGGCCTAGGCCATTGGTGGTTGGTTGGTTGGTTAGCCCTTAGCTGGGCTGGCTGGCTGGCTGGCCATCGGTGGTGTGGTGTGGTGTGTTGGGCGGTTGGTGAACACTTGGCGGTACTTGCACTTGGCTGTGCTTGGACTTGAAGGTGGGATCCGGCTGGCCTAGGCCATTGGTGGTTGGTTGGTGGGTTAGCCCTTAGCTGGGCTGGCTGGCTGGCTGGCCATCGGTGGTGTGGTGTGGTGTGGTATGTGGAGTCGAGCATCGCGCGCCGTTGCCTTCTTCGGAGTGTTGTGGGTACGCTAGTGCTTGCAGTGCAAAGAGGTTGGTGATGGAGTGACATTGCCTTCACCATGGAGTTGCGGGTACTTAGGTACTTGCAAGGAGATGGTGGTATGGTGGTGTTGCGTGTGTGGTGTTCGATTAGAAAGATATAATTTCTAAGTCCGGATTAGTGCTGTCAGTGGGGCCCCCGCTAACAGGTCCTGCACGGCCAGCGTGGGGCTTGACTTGGCGCTATTCCGGACTTGGGGCGATCACGATGTCCCCGTGCGGGACTTAGAAGATGGAAGAACACAAGTACCCTTATCCCATGACTTGTGAGCGATTGGCATACGTTACCACATGAAGAGAAAAATTGGCTAAGTCCCGGATCCATATTATATGAAGAGAAAAATCGGCTAAGTCCCGGATCCATATTATATGAAGAGAAAAATTGGCTAAGTCCCGGATCCATATTATATGAAGAGAAATATCGGCTAAGTCCAGGATCCATATATAATAACCTAATAATCGGCTAAGTCCCGGATCCATATTATATGAAGAGAAAAATCGGCTAAGTCCAGGATCCATATATAATAACCTAATAATCGGCTAAGTCCAGGATCCATATATAATAACCTAATAACAGGCTAAGTCCAGGATCCATATTATATGAAGAGAAAAATCGGCTAAGTCCGAGATTGGGTCTGTCAGACATACACTTTCAAGATACCACACAAGCAAGCAAGATGGCCTAGTGATGGAACCATATAATATGAAGAGAAAAATCGGCTAAGTCCGAGATTGGGTCTGTCGGAAATACACTATCAAGTTACCACACAAGCAAGCAAGATGGCCTAATGATGGATCCATATGATATGAAGAGAAAAATCGGCTAAGTCCAGGATCCATATAATATGAAGAGAAAAATCGGCTAAGTCCCAGATTGGGTCTGTCAGAAATACACTTCCAAGTTACCACACAAGCAAGCAAGATGGCCTAGTGATGGATCCATATGATATGAAGAGAAAAATCGGCTAAGTCCAGGATCCATATAATATGAAGAGAAAAATCGGCTAAGTCCCAGATTGGGTCTGTCAGAAATACACTTCCAAGTTACCACACAAGCAAGCAAGATGGCCTAGTGATGGATCCATATGATATGAAGAGAAAAATCGGCTAAGTCCCAGATTGGGTCTGTCAGAAATACACTTCCAAGTTACCACACAAGCAAGCAAGATGGCCTAGTGATGGATCCATATGATATGAAGAGAAAAATCGGCTAAGTCCAGGATCCATATAATATGAAGAGAAAAATCGGCTAAGTCCCAGATTGGGTCTGTCAGAAATACACTTCCAAGTTACCACACAAGCAAGCAAGATGGCCTAGTGATGGATCCATATGATATGAAGAGAAAAATCGGCTAAGTCCAGGATCCATATAATATGAAGAGAAAAATCGGCTAAGTCCCAGATTGGGTCTGTCAGAAATACACTTCCAAGTTACCACACAAGCAAGCAAGATGGCCTAGTGATGGATCCATATGATATGAAGAGAAAAATCGGCTAAGTCCGAGATTGGGTCTGTCAGAAATACACTATCAAGTTACCACACAAGCAAGCAACATGGCCTAGTGATGGATCCATATAATATGAAGAGAAAAATCGGCTAAGTCCGAGATTGGGTCGGTCGGAAATACACTATCAAGTTACCACACAAGCAAGCAAGATGGCCTAGTGATGGATCCATATAATATGAAGAGAAAAATCGGCTAAGTCCCAGATTGGGTCTGTCAGAAATACACTATCAAGTTACCACACAAGCAAGCAAGATGGCCTAGTGATGGATCCATATGATATGAAGAGAAAAATCGGCTAAGTCCGAGATTGGGTCTGTCAGACATACACTATCAAGTTACCACACAAGCAAGCAAGATGGCCTAGTGATGGATCCATATAATATGAAGAGAAAAATCGGCTAAGTCCCAGATTAGGTCTGTCAGAAATACACTTCAAAGTTACCACACAAGCAAGCAAGATGGCCTAAGGATGGATCCATATGATATGAACAGAAAAATCGGCTAAGTCCAAGATTGGGTCTGTCAGAAATACACTATCAAGTTACCACACAAGCAAGCAAGATGGCCTAGTGATGGATCCATATGATATGAAGAGAAAAATCGGCTAAGTCCGAGATTGGGTCTGTCAGACATACACTATCAAGTTACCACACAAGCAAGCAAGATGGCCTAGTGATGGATCCATATAATATGAAGAGAAAAATCGGATAAGTCCCAGATTGGGTCTGTCAGAAATACACTTCAAAGTTACCACACAAGCAAGCAAGATGGCCTAAGGATGGATCCATATGATATGAACAGAAAAATCGGCTAAGTCCAAGATTGGGTCTGTCAGAAATACACTATCAAGTTACCACACAAGCAAGCAAGATGGCCTAAGGATGGATCCATATGATATGAAGAGAAAAATCGGCTAAGTCCGAGATTGGGTCTGTCAGAAATACACTATCAAGTTACCACACAAGCAAGCAACATGGCCTAGTGATGGATCCATATAATATGAAGAGAAAAATCGGCTAAGTCCGAGATTGGGTCTGTCGGAAATACACTATCAAGTTACCACATGAGCAAGCAAGTTACCACATGAAGAGAAAGCCGGCAAAGTCCGGGAATGTTACCACATGAACTGGAAAATGGGCAAAAACCTACCTCTACAGGGAACGTGAATAAGTAAGGCTGTAGACATCGGATCGACAAGCCAAAGACTGATATGGTAAGGAAATGAGTAGTACAAGCTTTCCTGAGAGTTGCAGAGCTTAGACTGCATATGAACGGAAGTTATTAAGCGTCAAAGTCAGAAAAGTTGCCCGAAGGAACACAAGTTCCAACTTAGAGCATGAATACCGCCTAGACGGTAAGAGGTACGGCCAGGCTGAGGAATAAGAAAATGTTGGCCAACATGTTCCCTAACTATCCCCCGAAGACCGTAAAGCAATCCAACATCAACCAAGAAAGTTATAGCCCGATCAAGGAAACACCTACTTTGCACCGATATTGCACCAAATACATGTACCAAGCACCTTCGGTTGCATACCTGCAGGGGCTTACCATAGTAGGCCATGGAAGACCGATATACCGAACATAATCACTTTCTATCTCCTCGGGTGTTGGAGGTAGCGCTTTGCGGTACAAGAACGAAAGTTAGACCATATCTTGGTGCATCTTTTTGCCCAAAAACACAAGACCCTATCTACCAAGGCAAGAAAGTTGTGTGGGGACAAAATGTCCAAAAGTGCCCAAAGTGGCACACTTGAACCATATATTCGAGAAAAACACAAGTGTGGGCCCGAGCTAGCAAGTTGAAATGTTCTGACCGTCAGTAGCCCTAGTTGAGGTGCACTTATCATTATATGAGGCCAACGTGCCAGCTAGTCTCTAAAGGGGCGATATGGGTGTTCCAAGGTTTGTACCCAATTGAGGAAAAAACAGGGTAAGGTACGGTGTACCGCGAATAACTCGGGCTATAGATGTCCGATCGATGAGTTTGGCATATGTATGGAAAGGTCTCGACGACACCTAACTACCCTGAAAGTATGAAGGCAAAGACTTGAATGACCGGGAAGTAATTAAGTGCACAAGTGGTAAAGTTGCACCAAAGTCCATGTTACCCGAAGTGGTACATGAACACCCAATATTCGACCAAAACACAAGTTTAGAGACGAGCTAGCGAGCTACATTGTTCAGACCGTCAGTAGCCCGCATCAAGACACGCATTTCATTATATTGAGCCTAGCCGCTAGCTCGACTCGAAGTCGGTCATATGGTTGGTTGATGGTTTGGACCGACCACGTGGTGTACCAAGGTGATGTACCTTTCATGAATTAAAACTCTGGCTGTATGGCACTGAGCGACAAGCTAAGGTGTGATTTGGAATAGTCTTGAGTGGGACTATTTAGGAAAAATGCGAACAAAAAATCACAAAGTCCTTGGGCGAAGCTATTAGCGAAACATAGAGCAAATTGGTACCAAAAACTATGGAAATGGGACTTGAGTCAAAAATAACCGCAAGTTGGAGAAGAGATAGCAAGCTTGCGTAAAACATTTATATTTTGGACATGGTATGACCAACAAAAAAGTATATGGGGCCAAGGCGCTGGCTGGCCTCCAAAGTGGAGATATGGGCGATTCAAAGTTTGTACCCAAGTACGAACAAGTATGGAAAAAACAGGGTAAGGTACCAAGTACCATGAATAACTTCGGCTGGAGATGGCCTAGCGAGGCAAAGCGCATATCGTTGGAAAGGTCTCGGGGAGACCTATCTACCCTGAAAGTTTCATGAGGCTGAGTTGAAAGACCACGGAGATATTAGGTGATGATGGTCCAATTCGGGGACCAAGTCGCAGGAAATGGCACTTGACCAAAATCACCCTTGGAAGGTGAATACCGGCTTACCGGTAAGAGATAGCGACTTGGCGTGGAATATTCATAAGTTGGGCGTGTAGAGACGCAACTTTCATTATATGGGGGCAACCCGGTCAGGGTGCTCCAAGTCGGTCGTTTGGTCGGTTTATGGTTTGGGCCGACCACATGGTGTACCAAGTTGAGGTACCTTTCATGAATTATAACTCGGTCAGTTTGCCACCGAGCGACAAGTTCCGGTGTGATTTGGAATGGTCTTGAGTGGGACTATCAAGGAAAAATACAAATAGAATATCAGCTTGTCCAGGGCCGAAGCTATTAGTGAAACATATAGCAAAATGGGTCCGAAAACGAATGAAATGGGACTTGGACCAAGAATAACGGCAAGTTGGAGAAGAGATAGCAAGTTGGCGTAGAAAAATTATATTTAGTGCATGGTATGACCAACAAAAAAGTATATGGGGTCAAGGTGCTGGCTGGCCTCTAAAGTGGAGATATGGGCGATACAACGTATGTACCCAAGTATGGCAAAAACTGGTAGAGGTACCTTTCATGAATTACTGCTCAGGCTGTATGGCACTTAGCGGGACGCTTGGCTCTGGTATGGAATAGTCTTGAGTGGGACTATCAAGGAAAAATACGAACAAAAAATCACCATGTCCACGGACGAAGGTATTAGCGAAACTTAGAGCGAAATTGCGACCAAGTCGCTGGAAATGGCCCTTGGACCAAGTATACCGTCAAGGCGGTACGAGATAGCGAGTTGACGTGGAATATTTATAAGTTTGCCTCCACGAGACGAAAGTTTAGTTATATGGGGCCAACCCGCTCAGGGTTGTCCAAGTCGGTCATATGGCTGATCGAAATTTTCGACCAAGTACTGAGAAAACAGGGTAAGGTACCGTGTACCTCGAATAACTTTGGCTGTAGATGTCCGAGCGAGGCAAACGGCATAGCGTTGGAAAGGTCTTGAGGTGTTCTAGGCACCCTGAAAGTTTGAAAAGGCTATCTGGAAAACTCGTGGAGATATTAGAGAAACATTGGGCCCAAAAGATACCAAGTCGCAGGAAATGGGCCCTCCAAGAACACCCTAAAATCCCAATTACGGCTAAGTTGCAGGCCAGCTAGCGAAGTGAAATGTTCTAGGCATAACTAGAACACGTTAATGCGCAACTTTTTGAATCAGAAGTTTTTTCGATATCTGGTCCCCAAAGGGGGGATATGGGCGATCCAAGGATTTTTCCAAGTTTCGGTACTTTTTACGGTATCGCTCATAGCTCCGGCTGTACGCAAGCAAATGGCAACCTAAGATATGATTTGGAAAGGTATTGAGTAGTACTAACTTACGTTAGAACACAGCGAAGCGCTATCGGTTCATGGCAAGGCCGATATAAGCAGTCAAAGATGAAAAATGTTGACAAAATGAACAAAAATTACCTTGGTACGCAAATAGCGGCCAGGGATGAAGAGGTACGAAGGTGGTGTAGAACAATTATAATTAGGGCTTGGTACGCTCTAAAAGTTTGCCGAAGACCGCAAAGCGCTCAGACCCATAGAAAGTGGCCATTTGGGCCGAACAGTGCGTGCAAAGAGGTGAAAATGCAAAAATTGCACTTTGGGGGGCGATTTGCGGGGGGAAGGAGGGGTCGGAGGGCAAAATGTCCCTTGACCAAAAAGTCTTATCTCGTCGAGATCTACAACATTGCCGAAGACCGCAAAACGCTAGCTCGCAATCGAAAAATCGAGAATTTGAAAATTTTCTAAGTCTTGGGCTCCCTAAGGAAAAGTTTCAAAAATCACGTTTGTCCCCAATTTTGAAGGGGAAGGAGTCGGTTCCGGGGCATGGTGTCTTCGGCAAAAAGTCTTATCTTTTTGCGTACTTTCGACTAGTTCAATAAAAATTTTTGACCCAAAAATTGTTCGGCGGACCCCTAGGTCGAAAAACCCGAAAAAAGTCGAAAAAAGTCGAAAATGTCGAAAAATGAGAAAACCTCATATTCGGACTCTACACGAGCCCCAGATATTGAAAAGTGAAATCCGCGGTCGATTTGGAACAAAAAATTGACCTAGGCAAAGTTGTATGGAGGTAGGGACCCCTGAGAAAAAAGATTGGTCCCGAGGCTCCTTGGACCACCAAGTCCCTAGGTCGGACCAAAATCGGAAAAAATCCGACCAAAGTCGAAAGTGTCGAAAATTTTAAAAAACCCCTTTTGGGGCCCTATGGCCTCCCTAGATAATGAAAAGTGAGGTCCGCGGCCGATCCGGAAGAAAAACTTGACCTAGGCAAACTTGTATGACGGTGGGGACCCAAAAAAATTTCGATGAGTGTAGTTTAGACAGGCCGGAAAATGTATCGGTGGTCCGTATCAAGGGACGTCTTTTAGTTCCATGGGGTGGTGGTCGTCGAACAAAGTCGCCTAGGTCGACCACCAGAAAGACCAGTCGTGTTGTAATGGATGTTTTGGCCACTTTGCTAGGGAAACCTAGTAGGTCGAAGCAAATTTGGGGTTCGAGATGAGTTGGTGAAAGTTGGTCCAACCTAGGTGTGCTTAGTGGAGGTTGACCATGAAAGTAGAGCATGATGGGAATGACCATAACTTTGGTTCTAGATGTCGGATCGGTACACTTTTGGCAGTTTTGGAAAGGTGAAGGCCTGCTCTAGCTATGTTTCCTACCAAGCTGAGCGCCTACTAGTGACCCGGAGGAGGTATTAAGGGTCAAAGGCAAAAAGGGGTACCCTAAAGTGCGTGTGACCAAGAAAATGGGAAAAACGGTATCGCCTATAGCTCAGGCTGTATGGCTCGGATCGGAAAGCTTGGATATGCGTTGGAAAGGTCTTGACGAGCGCTAGCTATGTGTCCTACCAAGCGAAGCGCTAGGTGTTGAGCAAGTCGGTCATATTAGAGGGCAAAGGTGAAAAATGGTGGTTTAGAGGCGAAAATTCACCTTATGATCGAAAATAGCGGGCGAACGATAAGAGCTACGAACACGGCGTAGAACAATCATAAGTACGTTACCACAAGACCTAACTTTGGCCAATATAGAGCGAGAAGATCGGAGGTACCCATCAGGGTGATATGGCTGGTTCAAAGTTGGACCAAAACGAGACTTGAGAAATGGATTGAAACACGGTATCGCGAATAACTCAGGCTGTATGGAACGGATCGACAAGCTAAGATCAGTGTTGGAAAGGTCGAACCGAGCGCTAACTATAATCCCAAACAACCGAAGCGCTAAGTGTTGAGCAAAACTGAGTTATTAAGCGACAAAGTGGAAAAATAATACCAAAATGGCCAAAAATCACACAAGACCAAGAATACCGAGCAAGCGGTAAGAGATAGCGGGTTGACGTAGAATACTTATAAGTTTGCCTCTACGAGACATAAAAGTCGTCCATAGAAAGCGAGAAGATCGGACCACTCTGGAAGGGTGATACGAGTGGTCAAAAATTAGCAAAAATGAAACATGGCTAAAATGGATTTGACTTGTGCACCATGTAGCTCCGGCTATATGGCATGGATTGTAAAGCTAGGATATGTTTTGGAAAGGTAACACCCAGCGCTAGATACGACTAGAAGAAAGCAAAGCGCTAACTAGCATTATTTGGAAGTTATTAAGTGTCAAAGTCGAAAAATGTTACCAAAATTGAAACTCGAGTACATTGGGCCAAAAAGTACAAGTTGTGAAATTTGGACTTACGAGTAAAATACCGAGCAGGCGGTAAGAGATAGAGACTTGGTGTAGAACAATTATATGTTGGGCATGTTATAACCTATATTTGGCCCGAACATAGTGACGAGATCGGTGGTACCCAAAAGGGTGGTACAGGTGTTAGATGGTTTTCCCAGAGCATAAGCTCCACATGATATGGAAAACGGGAAACATCATAACTTCGGCTGTATGGCATGGAATAGAACGAACAAGGTATCGATGGAAAGAGAAAAGGTAGCGCTAACTATAATTCCTACCAAGCAAAGCGCTAGCATGTGACCGTTCGGGTGTTATTGTGAGTCAAAGTCAGAAATTGTTACCACGAGAGGCGAAAATCCGACTAAGTCCATGAATACCGGGCTTGCGGTAAGAGATACGGCTTGGCCGTAGAACATTTATAAGTTGGCCAATACAAGACCTAAGTTTTGTCCATAGACGACAAGAAGATCGAAGATACGTGAAGGTGAGATATGGGCGTCCCAAAGTGGGCCTTTGAAAAAGTGACAAACTTCCCTTATAACAGCATACACCAAATATCTCTGGCTCTATGGCACCGAATAAGAAGTTGAGGTCAGCGATAGAAAGGTGATAGTCAGCGCTAAATATCATACGAACAGAGTGAAGCGCTAAAGGGAAAGGATCTTGGTGATATAAGGTGACAAAGTCGAGAAAAGTTGCCTCAAAATCATGAAAAATGTGAAAAAATGGCTAAGTCCCGGGTGCCTTAAGGGCAGGTTGATCGAATGTACCGAGCTGGCGGTAAGAGATAGAGACTTGGTGTAGAACAATTATATGTTTGGCATGGCAAGACCTACATTTGGTCAATACAAAGTGAGAAGATCAAAGAAACCCGTAAGGGTGATATTGGTGTCCAAAGGTAAAAAGCACTAAGTCTTGGGAAACTTATATGAAGAAAAAGGACCCTGATGGGTCATATAGGATGGATCGAAAAATCGGCTAAGTCCCAAAATGGAGATGTCAGAACTACACTAAAAAGTTACCACACCAAGCAAGGCAAACTTATATGAAGCAAAGGACCCATATGGGTCATATGGTATTTTACGAAAAATCGGCTAAGTCCCAAAATGATGATGTCAGAACTACACTAAAATGTTACCACACCAAGCAAGGCAAACTTATATGAAGGCAAGGACCCTGATGGGTCATATGGTATGGATCGAAAAATCGGCTAAGTCCCAAAATGGGGATGTCTGAACTACACTCAAATGTTACCACATCAAGCAAGGCAAACTTATATGAAGGAAAGGACCCTGATGGGTCATATGGTATTTTACGAAAAATCGGCTAAGTCCCAAAATGGGGATGTCAGAACTACACTCATGTGTTACCACACCAAGCAAGGCAAACTTATATGAAGGCAAGGACCCTGATGGGTCATATGGTAATTTACGAAAAATCGGCTAAGTCCCAAAATGATGATGTCAGAACTACACTCAAATGTTACCACACCAAGCAAGGCAAACTTATATGAAGCAAAGGACCCTGATGGGTCATATGGTATTGATCGAAAAATCGGCTAAGTCCCAAAATGGGGATGTCAGAACTACACTCAAATGTTACCACACCAAGCAAGGCAAACTTATATGAAGGCAAGGACCCTGATGGGTCATATGGTATATTACGAAAAATCGGCTAAGTCCCAAAATGGGGATGTCAGAACTACACTAAAAAGTTACCACACCAAGCAAGGCAAACTTATATGAAGCAAAGGACCCATATGGGTCATATGGTATTTTACGAAAAATCGGCTAAGTCCCAAAATGATGATGTCAGAACTACACTCAAATGTTACCATACCAAGCAAGGCAAACTTATATGAAGCAAAGGACCCTGATGGGTCATATGGTATTTTACGAAAAATCGGCTAAGTCCCAAAATGGGGATGTCAGAACTACACTAAAAAGTTACCACACCAAGCAAGGCAAACTTATATGAAGCAAAGGACCCATATGGGTCATATGGTATTTTACGAAAAATCGGCTAAGTCCCAAAATGATGATGTCAGAACTACACTAAAATGTTACCACACCAAGCAAGGCAAACTTATATGAAGGCAAGGACCCTGATGGGTCATATGGTATGGATCGAAAAATCGGCTAAGTCCCAAAATGGGGATGTCTGAACTACACTCAAATGTTACCACATCAAGCAAGGCAAACTTATATGAAGGAAAGGACCCTGATGGGTCATATGGTATTTTACGAAAAATCGGCTAAGTCCCAAAATGGGGATGTCAGAACTACACTCATGTGTTACCACACCAAGCAAGGCAAACTTATATGAAGGCAAGGACCCTGATGGGTCATATGGTATTTTACGAAAAATCGGCTAAGTCCCAAAATGATGATGTCAGAACTACACTCAAATGTTACCACACCAAGCAAGGCAAACTTATATGAAGCAAAGGACCCTGATGGGTCATATGGTATTGATCGAAAAATCGGCTAAGTCCCAAAATGGGGATGTCAGAACTACACTCAAATGTTACCACACCAAGCAAGGCAAACTTATATGAAGGCAAGGACCCTGATGGGTCATATGGTATTTTACGAAAAATCGGCTAAGTCCCAAAATGGGGATGTCAGAACTACACTAAAAAGTTACCACACCAAGCAAGGCAAACTTATATGAAGCAAAGGACCCATATGGGTCATATGGTATTTTACGAAAAATCGGCTAAGTCCCAAAATGATGATGTCAGAACTACACTCAAATGTTACCATACCAAGCAAGGCAAACTTATATGAAGCAAAGGACCCTGATGGGTCATATGGTATTTTACGAAAAATCGGCTAAGTCCCAAAATGGGGATGTCAGAACTACACTCAAATGTTACCACACCAAGCAAGGCAAACTTATATGAAGCAAAGGACCCTGATGGGTCATATGGTATTTTACGAAAAATCGGCTAAGTCCCAAAATGGGGATGTCAGAACTACACTCAAATGTTACCACACCAAGCAAGGCAAACTTATATGAAGCAAAGGACCCTGATGGGTCATATGGTATTTTACGAAAAATCGGCTAAGTCCCAAAATGGGGATGTCAGAACTACACTCAAATGTTACCACACCAAGCAAGGCAAACTTATATGAAGCAAAGGACCCTGATGGGTCATATGGTATTTTACGAAAAATCGGCTAAGTCCCAAAATGATGATGTCAGAACTACACTCAAATGTTACCATACCAAGCAAGGCAAACTTATATGAAGCAAAGGACCCTGATGGGTCATATGGTATTTTACGAAAAATCGGCTAAGTCCCAAAATGGGGATGTCAGAACTACACTCAAATGTTACCACACCAAGCAAGGCAAACTTATATGAAGCAAAGGACCCTGATGGGTCATATGGTATTTTACGAAAAATCGGCTAAGTCCCAAAATGGGGATGTCAGAACTACACTCAAATGTTACCACACCAAGCAAGGCAAACTTATATGAAGCAAAGGACCCTGATGGGTCATATGGTATTTTACGAAAAATCGGCTAAGTCCCAAAATGGGGATGTCAGAACTACACTCAAATGTTACCACACCAAGCAAGGCAAACTTATATGAAGCAAAGGACCCTGATGGGTCATATGGTATTTTACGAAAAATCGGCTAAGTCCCAAAATGGGGATGTCAGAACTACACTCAAATGTTACCACACCAAGCAAGGCAAACTTATATGAAGCAAAGGACCCTGATGGGTCATATGGTATTTTACGAAAAATCGGCTAAGTCCCAAAATGGGGATGTCAGAACTACACTCAAATGTTACCACACCAAGCAAGGCAAACTTATATGAAGCAAAGGACCCATATGGGTCATATGGTATTGATCGAAAAATCGGCTAAGTCCCAAAATGGGGATGTCAGAACTACACTCAAATGTTACCACACCAAGCAAGGCAAACTACCTAGGTGAACCCTAGCAAGAAACACGGACCAAGTCAGATGGCCTAAGTCAAGAGTGCAAGTGACCTAGGCAAAGTTGTATGACGGTGAGGACCCTGAAAAATCTGGTTAGTGTAGTTTAGACAGGGGAGGTTTCTGGGTCGGCTGAACCTCCTTATTTTGGGTTTTGACCTCCTCAAGAAGCTACACCTAGGCAAACTGCCTAGGGTGAAAGTGCGAAGACCAATCGAATAGTAAGACAAGTTTTGACCGATCGCCCTAGGCAAGCTTGTATGAAGAAAGGGACCCTATGGGTCATATGGAAATACATGAAAAATCGGCTAAGTCCCAAAATTGGGATGTCTGAACTACACTAAAAAGTTACCACATCAAGCAAGGCAAAGTACCTAGGTGAACCCTAGCAAGAAACACGGACCAAGTCAGATGACCTAAGTCAAGAGAACAAGTGACCTAGGCAAAGTTGTATGACGGTGAGGACCCTGAAAAATCTGGTTAGTGTAGTTTAGACAGGGGAGGTTTTTGGGTCGGCTGAACCTCCTTATTTTGGGTTTTGACCTCCTCAAGAAGCTACACCTAGGCAAACTGCCTAGGGTGAAAGTGCGAAGACCAATCGAATAGTAAGACAAGTTTTGACCGATCGCCCTAGGCAAGCTTGTATGAAGAAAGGGACCCTATGGGTCATATGGAAATACATGAAAAATCGGCTAAGTCCCAAAATTGGGATGTCTGAACTACACTAAAAAGTTACCACATCAAGCAAGGCAAAGTACCTAGGTGAACCCTAGGAAGAAACACGGACCAAGTCAGATGGCCTAAGTCAAGAGTACAAGTGACCTAGGCAAAGTTGTATGGCGCTGAGGACCCTGAAAAATCGGGTTAGTGTAGTTCAGACAGGGGAGGTTTCTGGGTCGGCTGAACCTCCTTATTTCGGGTTTTGGCCTCCTCAAGAAGACAGACCTAGGCAAACTGCCTAGGGTGAAAGTGCGAAGACCAATCGAATAGTAAGACAAGTTTTGACCGATCGCCCTAGGCAAGCTTGTATGAAGAAAGGGACCCTATGGGTCATATGGAAATACATGAAAAATCGGCTAAGTCCCAAAATTGGGATGTCTGAACTACACTAAAAAGTTACCACATCAAGCAAGGCAAAGTACCTAGGTGAACCCTAGGAAGAAACACGGACCAAGTCAGATGGCCTAAGTCAAGAGTACAAGTGACCTAGGCAAAGTTGTATGGCGCTAAGGACCATGAAAAATCGGGTTAGTGTAGTTAAGACAGGGGAGGTTTCAGGGTCGGCTGGACCTCCTTATTTCGGGTTTTGGCCTCCTCAAGAAGACAGACCTAGGCGAACTGCCTAGGGTGAAAGTGCGAAGACCAATCGAATAGTAAGACAAGTTTTGACCGATCGCCCTAGGCAAGCTTGTATGAAGAAAGGGACCCTATGGGTCATATGGAAATACATGACAAATCGGATAAGTCCCAAAATAAGGATGTCTGAACTACACTAAAAAGTTACCACATCAAGCAAGGCAAAGTACCTAGGTGAACCCTAGGAAGAAACACGGACCAAGTCGGATGGCCTAAGTCAAGAGTACAAGTGACCTAGGCAAAGTTGTATGGCGCTGAGGACCCTGAAAAATCGGGTTAGTGTAGTTCAGACAGGGGAGGTTTCAGGGTCGGCCGAACCTCCTTATTTCGGGTTTTGGCCTCCTCAAGAAGACAGACCTAGGCGAACTGCCTAGGGTGAAAGTGCGAAGACCAATCGAATAGTAAGACAAGTTTTGACCGATCGCCCTAGGCAAGCTTGTATGAAGAAAGGGACCCTATGGGTCATATGGAAATATACGAAAAATCGGCTAAGTCCCAAAATTGGGATGTCAGAACTACACTATAAAGTTACCACATTAGCAAGGCAGACTTGTATGAAGAACGGGACCCTGGTGAAAGTAGCAAATATCCCAAACCGAACATGAATATTATACACACAAGAGTACGAACATAAAGGAACACGGACCAAGCGTACCGAGAGAATCGGTACTATAGAACCCTCGTGGTTCTACACAAAGACTTTATGTTAGGGGTTCAAGCCCCATAGTACTCAAACGGTGACAGTAGCAAATATCCCAAAACGAACGTGAATCTTATTCACAAGAGTACGAACATAAAGGAACACGGACCAAGCGTACCGAGAGAATCGGTACTATAGAGCCCTCGTGGTTCTACACAAAGACTTTATGTTCGGGGTTCACACCCCAAATCGAACGTGGAATTTACTTTCTGATGGTCATGCGGTCGTCCAAAGGGGTCTAGTATCCTGGGATGACAAGCATCACGGGCAAAGCTCGTATCAAAACAGTCGAAGAGGCCCGCGAAAGCTTGCTTTCCATGGCTATGCGATGCACAAATTGAGTTTACTCACCGTAGTATAAAACGAACGAACCGAACCTATCCGAGTAGGGATAATGGGCGCAGTAACATACTTCTGTGACCCAGCGAGAGTTGAACGAGGTGACATGAACTGTCAGTGGCTTATATCAGATGGGATACATACATGAGATTGCTTTCAAATCTACACTCGAAAACCTAACCAAGTAAAAGCGAACGTGGGGAGGATTCGAAACCGGTAACGAAATCTTAAGCTGGAAAGAGTCATCACTATGGATACATATTATGCGAAACCAATCAAGTGCTCAGTACTGATCCAAAACCGAAGAGCACTAGTGAACACCTTAATCTCACCCTAGTTCACATCCAAGTGATCGACCACGTGTGTGAAGCAAAGACCAATCGAATTCCTGAATGAACCGAACACTATGAACAAATGGCCAAAAACGTTATAACTATCCAAACATACTACTATCTAGCGAAAGTCATCACGATGGAACCATACCATGATCTTTAACCTATAGCGCTCACCATATTCCTACCCAGAGTGCAAGTGAACAGATTGCCCACCCGTACCCAGTTCACAACCACGTGATCGACTAACATACCGAGGTTACCACAAGTCAAAGTTATACGTTTACAAGCGCAAGACCAATCGAAAACCCCGAAAGCAATCTCGACCCAAAATGTATTATCCGTGAGTGTAGTCGAGTCTCGTACTCGTCATCTGTAATCGTCGGATAGAATATCCAGTACACGGTTGTCTTTCCAAATGAAATCTACATACAGAACTCGCTCTTGGCAAATGGGTGGCATTGGCGCAATCAGGAGCGAGTTCCCGTCCGGGTGCCAAGTGATTGGCAAATGTCTGGGGGAAAGCAACCATATGTTGATTTGTCTGTTAGTGTACTGGGTGTTTGAGGTATGTAGTATCCACGCTTGGTTGGGTGTGTCAGAGGACCGTGAATGCGTTCGCAACCCCAATTGGGGTACATCGGGAATGATTTTGTGGAACCGATGTGCCCGGCACACACTAAGTTTTGTTGCAAGTTAATAGTGTGCCATGTCCGGGGGGGTTGTGATTAAACTCTGGTGAATTGCGTACTGTGGTGATTGGGGTATGAAAGCCCCGCAGTTGCAATGATCGGACGCGCCTAGCGTGTCCTTTAGTTGATGGTAGGGAAATGAAGGCCCTTGTCAGCTCACCTAAGTATTCATGGAAGTTTGGCATAAGGTCGCTGTGGTAGGGGTATGAAGGCCCCGTCAGCGCATGCACAATCGGGCGCACGAGCGCTTAGCGGAGTCGAATGCCGCTCAAGTGCCTGTCCGGTGCATCGGGTGTGTGTGTGATACGAGGGCAATGAGGTTCGCACGGGGGCTCGCCTCCCGTGTGCTACCGGACTTGACAACATATAGAACGTGGTGTTTGCTCCTCCGGGTGCAATGGGACAATGAACATTCGAACGCAAAGTCGGAATTCTGGTTGATCCTACCAGTAATATACGCTCGTCTCAAAGGTTAAGCCATGCATGTCTAAGTACAAACAGATTTAATGTGAAACCGCATAAGGCTCAGTATAACAGCTATAATTTACGAGATCATCAACCTAGTTACTTGGATAACTGTGGAAAATCTAGAGCTAATACATGCAACATGCCAGGACCCTCGCGGGAACTGGTGCACTTATTAGTCAAACCAATCGCGGGTTCTCCGTGTCATTGAGTTGAAGTCTGGATAATGATGCTGATCGTATGGTCTCGCACCGACGACAGATCTCGCAAATATCTGCCCTATCAACTATGGATGGTAGTATAGAGGACTACCATGGTTGCAACGGGTAACGGGGAATCAGGGTTCGATTCCGGAGAGGGAGCCTGAGAAATGGCTACCACATCCAAGGAAGGCAGCAGGCGCGTAAATTACCCAATCCCGGGACGGGGAGGTAGTGACGAGAAATAACAATATGAAACTCTTTAATGATGTTTCATAATTGGAATGAGTAGAGCATAAATCCTTCTACGAGGATCAAGTGGAGGGCAAGTCTGGTGCCAGCAGCCGCGGTAATTCCAGCTCCACTAGCGTATATTAAAATTGTTGCGGTTAAAACGTTCGAAGTTGATACTTGTCCAACACAGTCCGGCTCCGCCGACCCGGTCAACCCGTGGTCGGTGGGCCAAGTCGGAATCTGGTTGCGACTCAATGGTGTGGTAGGGCACCAAGTCTGTGTCATGGTGTGCCCTTCAACGGGTGCAAGTGTAACATAGAGCTCGACCGCTCACGTTTACCTTGAACAAATTAGAGTGCTTAAAGCAGGGTGCCCAAACGCCCTAGAATAATCTTGCATGGAATAATGGAATACGACCTTGGTCTAATCTTTCATTGGTTTGTACTCAGACCGGAGGTAATGATTAACAGAAGTAGTTGGGGACACTAGTATTACGGCGCGAGAGGTGAAATTCGTAGACCGTCGTAAGACTAACTAAAGCGAAGGCATTTGTCAAGGATGCTTTCTTTAATCAAGAACGAAAGTTAGAGGATCGAAGGCGATTAGATACCGCCCTAGTTCTAACCGTAAACGATGCCAACTAGCAATTGGGAGACGCTACAACCAGGTGCTCTCAGTAGCTTCCGGGAAACCAAAGTCAGGTTCCGGGGGAAGTATGGTTGCAAAGTTGAAACTTAAAGGAATTGACGGAAGGGCACCACAATGAAATGGAGCTTGCGGTTCAATTTGACTCAACACGGGAAAACTTACCAGGTCCGAACTTATGGAGGTGAGACAGATTAATAGCTCTTTCTCAAATTTAAGGGTAGTGGTGCATGGCCGTTCTTAGTTCGTGGATTGATTTGTCTGGTTAATTCCGATAACGAACGTGACTCACATATGCTAACTAGAACGCAGTCAGCGTTAATGCGTCGATGCCGATTGGAACGGGTTAGGACCTTTCGGTGGAGTATGACCTGACACCTTCGCTGTTCGTGTGCGCAAGTGCACTTACGGTACGCTGCTTAGCAGGACAATTTGTGTTTAGCAAAATGAGATCGAGCGATAACAGGTCCGTGATGCCCTTAGATGTTCTGGGCTACACGCGTGCTACAATGTGGGTAGCAGCGTGTCTCCTATTCCGAGAGGAACGGGAAATCACTCAAATACTCACTTAGTAGGGATTATGGATTGCAATGGTCCATATGAACTCGGAACTTCTAGTAAGTGCTGGTCATCAGCCAGCGTTGAATACGTCCCTGCCCTTTGTACACACCGCCCGTCGCTACTACCGATGGATTATTTAGTGAGGTCTTTGGAGATGATCGTTCGCTGGATCCTCGTGAACCGCGTCTGCTTTATCGAAGTTGACCGAACTTGATGATTTAGAGGAAGTAAAAGTCGTAACAAGGTTTCCGTAGGTGAACCTGCGGAAGGATCATTAGTGGCCAAGTGATCCTTCCAGAAGTCCGAACCTGCGGGTTGAGACTTCGGCACAAGTTGCCATATGATAATTGACGAAACACTATAGAAGTCCGAACCTGCGGGTTGAGACTTAGGCACACGTTGCCTTATACATGACTTCGAACAAATACACAAGTCCGAACCTGCGGGTTGAGACTTCGGCACAAGTTGCCTTATACATGACTTCGAACAAATACACAAGTCCGAACCTGCGGGTTGAGACTTAGGCACAAGTTGCCATATGAAAGTTGACGAAACACTAACAAGTCCGAACCTGCGGGTTGAGACTTAGGCACAAGTTGCCTTATACATACATTGGCCAAATAAACAGAAGTCCGAACCTGCGGGTTGAGACTTAGGCACAAGTTGCCATATTATATTCGATCAAACACTAAGTAGTCCGAACCTGCGGGTTGAGACTCAAGACCGTAACAAGATGTCACTATACAAGTCCGAACCTGCGGGTTGAGACTTAATGCGATCTAGATACCAAGTTGACATCCAATACCTGTTGAGCAAAACCAAAGATTCCCTGTTCTCGAATGAATACACTATATAACAGGGAATCATGAAGAAATCAAGCAAGCGTGAAACAAAGTCATCACTTGGGCATGCTCGATAGCCAACCACATGACCTTAACCTAAGAGAGCATGCAAACCACATGATATCTATTAACGATTAACCCGCCCTAGTTCAATCGTTCACCAAGTGATGACTTCAGTATGGCTAAGAGAAAAACTTTTAAATGGGAAAAACTCTAAGTCCGAACCTCCGGGTTGAGACTTCCGCGTCGGAGGTGGGCGCACCTCCTATCCGAAAGATGGTGAATCAGGGGTGTTCGATCAGCAATGGTCGGATGCCTCGTCGTAGTCCAACTATGACAATCAAAGTCAAGACCTCCGGGTTGAGACTTCCGCGTCCGGAGGTACGCGTACCGCCTACCCGAAAGATGGTGTGCTTCTGGGGTATTCGATGAGTCGGATACCCCGTCGTAGTCCAACTATGACAATCAAAGTCAAGACCTCCGGGTTGAGACTTCCGCGTCCGGAGGTACGCGTACCGCCTACCCGAAAGATGGTGTGCTTCTGGGGTATTCGATGAGTCGGATACCCCGTCGTAGTCCAACTATGACAACCACAGTCAAGACCTCCGGGTTGAGACTTTCCGCGTCCGGAGGTACGCGTACCGCCTACCCGAAAGATGGTGTGCTTCTGGGGTATTCGATGAGTCGGATACCCCGTCGTAGTCCAACTATGACAATCAAAGTCAAGACCTCCGGGTTGAGACTTCCGCGTCCGGAGGTACGCGTACCGCCTACCCGAAAGATGGTGAATCAGGGGTGTTCGATCAGCAATGGTCGGATGCCCCGTCGTAGTCCAACTATGACAATCAAAGTCAAGACCTCCGGGTTGAGACTTTCTGCGAGTACAAGCATAAAGGAACACGGACCAAGCCGTACCGAGAGAATCGGTACTAGAGCCCTCGTGGTTCTACATTGAGAGAGCCCTCGTGGTTCTCATTAGGGGCTTTATGCAAGACGTACTCAATACTGTGGTGTGAAGTATAAAGTATAGAGTCCTCCCCTGGTCCACGCTGCTCCGGCGGTCCTGGGTAAGATAGTTCATTCTAGCTTGCCCTATGTGGAAGAGGACTCAATACCCTACCTGTTGAGCTTGAAACAAAGTCATCACTTGGGCATGCTCATAAAGCCATACACAATTACATTATATTCGAATGAGCATGCAAGCGACCCTATATAGACCGAACCAAAACGATAGATACCGCCGTAGTTCACCCCCACCAAGTGATGACTTCAGTATGGCTAGTGTGTGAAGTATAAAGTATAGTCCTCCCCTGGTCCACACTGCTTCGGCGGTCCTGGGTAAGATAGTTAGTTCTAGCTTGCCCTATGTGGAAGAGGACACCATACTTAATACTGTGGTGTAATGAACAAAGTATAGTCCTCCACTGGTCCACGCTGCTTTGCAGTCCTGGGTAAGATAGTTAGTTCTAGCTTGCCCTATGTGGAAGAGGGCATACAAGACAAAGTATAGTTCTCCCCTGGTCCACGCTGCTCCGGCGGTCCTGGGTAAGATAGTTAATTCTAGCTTGCCCTATGTGGAAGAGGACTCAATACCCTACCTGTTGAGCTTGAAACAAAGTCATCACTTGGGCATGCTCTATAGCCAATCACATGACATTAACCTAAGAGAGCATGCAGCGTATTATCCCAATGCAAAGTAAACGATAGACTCGCCCTAGTTCAGTGCTTCAACCAAGTGATGACTTCAATTTGGCTAGTGTGTGAAGTATAAAGTATAGTCCTCCCCTGGTCCACACTGCTTCGGCGGTCCTGGGTAAGATAGTTAATTCTAGCTTGCCCTATGTGGAAGAGGACACCATACTTAATACTGTGGTGTAATGAACAAAGTATAGTCCTCCACTGGTCCACGCTGCTCCGGCGGTCCTGGGTAAGATAGTTCATTCTAGCTTGCCCTATGTGGAAGAGGGCATACAAGACAAAGTATAGTTCTCCCCTGGTCCACGCTGCTTCGGCGGTCCTGGGTAAGATAGTTAATTCTAGCTTGCCCTATGTGGAAGAGAGCATACATGAACCAAGAACGAAGGTTATGATCGAGGAATGATTCGACAACTAACCGATGGTATGAAATGTGAAGAATTCAAGCAAGCACACAATCAAGTCATCACTTGGGCATGCTCGATAGCCAACCCTATGACATTAACCTAGTAGAGCATGCGAAAACCAATATATATGTAAACGCTGCCCCTCCCTAGTTCAGCGCTTCAACCAAGTGATGACTTCAGAATGGCTAAATCAAATCGGTTCAAAACATACCATCGGTACCCTATTGAAACACACAAGTCGATATCAAACCTCATGATTGTGTAGTCCTCCACTGGTCCACACTGCTCCGGCGGTCCTGGGTAAGATAGTTCATTCTAGCTTGCCCTATGTGGAAGAGGGCACATTACTCAATACTGTGGTGTTATGAACAAAGTATAGTCCTCCACTGGTCCACGCTGCTTCGGCGGTCCTGGGTAAGATAGTTAGTTCTAGCTTGCCCTATGTGGAAGAGGGCATACAAGACAAAGTATAGTTCTCCCCTGGTCCACGCTGCTTCGGCGGTCCTGGGTAAGATAGTTAATTCTAGCTTGCCCTATGTGGAAGAGAGCATACATGAACCAAGAACGAAGGTTATGATCGAGGAATGATTCGACAACTAACCGATGGTATGAAATGTGAAGAATTCAAGCAAGCACACAATCAAGTCATCACTTGGGCATGCTCGATAGCCAACCTCATGACATTAACCTAGTAGAGCATGCGAAAACCAATATATATGTAAACGATGCCTCCCTAGTTCAGCGCTTCAACCAAGTGATGACTTCAGAATGGCTAAATCAAATCGGTTCAAACCATACCATCGGTATCCTATTGAAACACACA
>NW_026689814.1:117500-140000 GCF_943734765.1 Anopheles ziemanni | reverse complement strand
TGGCCGGCTGACCTGGTGTGATGGTTGGTTGGTGAACACTTGGCGGTACTTGCACTTGGCTGTGCTTGGACTTGAAGGTGGGATCCGGCTGGCCTAGGCCATTGGTGGTTGGTTGGTGGGTTAGCCCTTAGCTGGGCTGGCTGGCTGGCTGGCCATCGGTGGTGTGGTGTGGTGTGGTGTGTGGAGTCGAGCATCGCGCGCCGTTGCCTTCTTCGGAGTGTTGTAGGTACGCAAGTGCTTGCAATGCAAAGAGGTTGGTGATGGAGTGACATTGCCTTCACCATGGAGTTGCGGGTACTTAGGTACTTGCAAGGAGATGGTGGTATGGTGGTGTTGCGTGTGTGGTGTTCGATTAGAAAGATATAATTTCTAAGTCCGGATTAGTGCTGTCAGTGGGGCCGCCGCTAACAGGTCCTGCACGGCCACCGTGGGGCTTGACTTGGCGCTATTCCGGACTTGGGGCGATCACGATGTCCCCGTGCGGGACTTAGAAGATGGAAGAACACAAGTACCCTTATCCCATGACTTGTGAGCGATTGGCATACGTTACCACATGAAGAGAAAAATTGGCTAAGTCCCGGATCCATATTATATGAAGAGAAAAATCGGCTAAGTCCCGGATCCATATTATATGAAGAGAAAAATTGGCTAAGTCCCGGATCCATATTATATGAAGAGAAATATCGGCTAAGTCCAGGATCCATATATAATAACCTAATAATCGGCTAAGTCCCGGATCCATATTATATGAAGAGAAAAATCGGCTAAGTCCAGGATCCATATATAATAACCTAATAATCGGCTAAGTCCAGGATCCATATATAATAACCTAATAACAGGCTAAGTCCAGGATCCATATTATATGAAGAGAAAAATCGGCTAAGTCCGAGATTGGGTCTGTCAGACATACACTTTCAAGATACCACACAAGCAAGCAAGATGGCCTATTGATGGAACCATATAATATGAAGAGAAAAATCGGCTAAGTCCGAGATTGGGTCTGTCGGAAATACACTATCAAGTTACCACACAAGCAAGCAAGATGGCCTAATGATGGATCCATATGATATGAAGAGAAAAATCGGCTAAGTCCAGGATCCATATAATATGAAGAGAAAAATCGGCTAAGTCCCAGATTGGGTCTGTCAGAAATACACTTCCAAGTTACCACACAAGCAAGCAAGATGGCCTAGTGATGGATCCATATGATATGAAGAGAAAAATCGGCTAAGTCCAGGATCCATATAATATGAAGAGAAAAATCGGCTAAGTCCCAGATTGGGTCTGTCAGAAATACACTTCCAAGTTACCACACAAGCAAGCAAGATGGCCTAGTGATGGATCCATATGATATGAAGAGAAAAATCGGCTAAGTCCAGGATCCATATAATATGAAGAGAAAAATCGGCTAAGTCCCAGATTGGGTCTGTCAGAAATACACTTCCAAGTTACCACACAAGCAAGCAAGATGGCCTAGTGATGGATCCATATGATATGAAGAGAAAAATCGGCTAAGTCCCAGATTGGGTCTGTCAGAAATACACTTCCAAGTTACCACACAAGCAAGCAAGATGGCCTAGTGATGGATCCATATGATATGAAGAGAAAAATCGGCTAAGTCCAGGATCCATATAATATGAAGAGAAAAATCGGCTAAGTCCCAGATTGGGTCTGTCAGAAATACACTTCCAAGTTACCACACAAGCAAGCAAGATGGCCTAGTGATGGATCCATATGATATGAAGAGAAAAATCGGCTAAGTCCCAGATTGGGTCTGTCAGACATACACTTTCAAGTTACCACGCAAGCAAGCAAGATGGCCTAGTGATGGATCCATATGATATGAAGAGAAAAATTGGCTAAGTCCCAGATTGGGTCTGTCAGACATACACTTTCAAGTTACCACACAAGCAAGCAAGATGGCCTAGTGATGGATCCATATGATATGAAGAGAAAAATCAGCTAAGTCCCAGATTGGGTCTGTCGGAAATACACTATCAAGTTACCACATGAGCAAGCAAGTTACCACATGAAGAGAAAGCCGGCAAAGTCCGGGAATGTTACCACATGAACTGGAAAATGGGCAAAAACCTACCTTTACAGGGAACGTGAATAAGTAAGGCTGTAGACATCGGATCGACAAGCCAAAGACTGATATGGAAAGGAAATGAGTAGTACTAGCTTTCCTGAGAGTTGCAGAGCTTAGACTGCATATGAACGGAAGTTATTAAGCGTCAAAGTCAGAAAAGTTGCCCGAAGGAACACAAGTTCCAACTTAGAGCATGAATACCGCCTAGACGGAAAGAGGTACGGCCAGGCTGAGGAATAAGAAAATGTTGGCCAACATGTTCCCTAACTATCCCCCGAAGACCGTAAAGCAATCCAACATCAACCAAGAAAGTTATAGCCCGATCAAGGAAACACCTACTTTGCACCGATATTGCACCAAATACATGTACCAAGCACCTTCGGTTGCATACCTGCAGGGGCTTACCATAGTAGGCCATGGAAGACCGATATACCGAACATAATCACTTTCTATCTCCTCGGGTGTTGGAGATAGCGCTTTGCGGTATAAATACGAAAGTTAGACCATATCTTGGTGCATCTTTTTGCCCGAGAACACAAGACCCTATCTACCAAGGCAAGAAAGTTGTGTGGGGACAAAATGTCCAAAAGTGCCCAAAGTGGCACACTTGAACCATATATTCGAGAAAAACACAAGTGTGGGCCCGAGCTAGCAAGTTGAAATGTTCTGACCGTCAGTAGCCCTAGTTGAGGTGCACTTATCATTATATGGGGCCAAAGCGCCAGCTAGTCTCCAAGTGGGCCATATGGGTGTTCTAAGGTTTGCACCCAAATGAGGAAAAAACAGGGTAAGGTACGGTGTACCTCGAATAACTCGGGCTGTGGATGGCCGAGCTAGACAAAGACATAGCGTTGGAAAGGTCTCGATGAGACCTAACTACCCTGAGAGTTTGAAGGCATAGACTTGAACGACCGAGAAGTTATTAAGTGCACAAGTGGTGAAGTTGCACCAAAGTCCGTGTTACCCGAAGTGGCACACGAACACCCAATATTCGACCAAAACACAAGTTTGCGCACGAGCTAGCGAGCTACATTGTTCTGACCGTCAGTAGCCCTTACCAAGACACGCATTTGATTATATGGGGCCAAGCCGCTAGCTCGACTCGAAGTTGGTCATATGGTTGGTTGATGGTTTGGACCGACCACGTGTTGTACCAAGTTGAGGTAACTTTCATGAATTATAACTCGGTCAGTTTGCCACCGAGCAACAAGCTACGATGTGATTTGGAATGGCCCTGAGTGGGACTATTTGGGAAAAATACGAACAGAAAATCAGCTTGTCTATGGGCGAAGCTATTAGTGAAACATATGGCAAAATGGGTCCGAAAACGAATGAAATGGGACTTGGACCAAGAATAACGGCAAGTTGGAGAAGAGATAGCAAGTTGGTGTAGAACAATTATATTTGGTGCATGGTATGACCAACAAAAAAGTATATGAGGCCAAGGTGCTAGCTGGCCTCCAAAGTGGAGATATGGGCGATCCAAAGTTTGTACCCAAGTACGAACAAGTATGGAAAAAACAGGGTAAGGTACCAAGTACCATTAATAACTTCGGCTGTAGATGGCCGAGCGAGGCAAACGGCTCACCGTTGGAAAGGTCTTGGGGAGACCTATCTACCCTGAAAGTTTTATGAGGCTGAGTTGAAAGACCACGGAGATATTAGGTGATGATGGTCCAATTCGGGGACCAAGTCGCAGGAAATGGCACTTGACCAAAATCACCCTTGGAAGGTGAATACCGGCTTACCGGTAAGAGATAGCGACTTGGCGTAGAATATTCATAAGTTGGGCGTGTAGAGACGCAACTTTCATTATATGGGGGCAACCCGGTCAGGGTGCTCCAAGTCGGTCGTTTGGTCGGTATATGGTTTGGGCCGACCACGTAGTGTACCAAGGTGAGGTACCTTTCATGAATTATAACTCGGTCAGTTTGCCACCGAGCGACAAGTTGCGGTGTGTTTTGGAATGGTCTTGAGTGGGACTATCAAGCAAAAATACAAACAGAATATCAGCTTGTCCATGGCCGAAGCTATTAGTGAAACATATAGCAAAATGGGTCCGAAAACGAATGAAATGGGACTTGGACCAAGAATAACGGCAAGTTAGAGAAGAGATAGCAAGTTGGCGTAGAACAATTATATTTAGTGCATGGTATGACCAAGAAAAAAATATATGGGGCAAAGGTGCTGGCTGGCCTCCAAAGTGGAGATATGGGCGATACAAAGTTTGTACCCAAGTATGGCAAAAACTGGTAGAGGTACCTTTCATGAATTACTGCTCAGGCTGTATGGCACTTAGCGGGACGCTTGGCTCTGGTATGGAATAGTCTTGAGTGGGACTATCAAGGAAAAATACGAACAAAAAATCACCATGTCCACGGACGAAGGTATTAGCGAAACTTAGAGCGAAATTGCGACCAAGTCGCTGGAAATGGCCCTTGGACCAAGTATACCGTCAAGGCGGTACGAGATAGCGAGTTGACGTAGAACATTTATAAGTTTGCCTACAAGAGACAAAAGTTTAGTTATATGGGGCCAACCCGCTCAGGGTTGTCCAAGTCGGTCATATGGCTGATCGAAATTTTCGACCAAGTACTGAGAAAACAGGGTAAGGTACCGTGTACCTCGAATAACTTCGGCTGTAGATGTCCGAGCGAGGCGAACGGCATAGCGTTGGAAAGGTCTTGAGGTGCTCTAGGCACCCTGAAAGTATGAGAAAGCTATCTGGAAAACTTGTGGAGATATTAGAGAAACATAGGGCCCAAAAGATACCAAGTCGCAGGAAATGGGCCCTCCATGAACACCCTAAAATCCCAATTACGGCTAAGTTGCAGGCCAGCTAGCGAAGTGAAATGTTCTAGGCATAACTAGAACACGTTAAGGCGCAACTTTTTGAATAAGAACTTTTTTCGTTATCTGGTCCCCAAAGGGGGGATATGGGCGATCCAAGGATTTTTCCAAGTTTCGGTACTTTTTACGGTATCGCTCATAGCTCCGGCTGTAAGCAAGCAAATGACAATCTAAGACATGATTTGGAAAGGTATTGAGTAGTACTAACTTACGTTAGAACACAGCGAAGCGCTATCGGTTCATGGCAAGGCCGATATAAACAGTCAAAGATGAAAAATGTTGATAAAATGAACAAAAATTACCTTGGTACGCGAATAGCGGCCAGGGATGAAGAGGTACGAAGTTGGTGTAGAACAATTATAATTAGGGCTTGGTACGCTCTAAAAGTTTGCCGAAGACCGCAAAGCGCTCAGACCCATAGAAAGTGGCCATTTGGGCCGAACAGTGCATGCAAAGAGGTGAAAATGCAAAAATTGCACTTTGTGGGGCGATTTGCGGGGGGAAGGAGGGGTCGGAGGGCAAAATGTCCCTTGACCAAAAAGTTTTATCTCGTCGAGATCTACAACATTGCCGAAGACCGCAAAGCGCTAGCTCGCAATCGAAAAATCGAGAATTTGAAAATTTTCTAAGTCTTGGGCTCCCTAAGGAAAAGTTTCAAAAATCACGTTTGTCCCCTATTTTGAAGGGGAAGGAGTCGGTTCCGGGGCATGGTGTCTTCGGCAAAAAGTCTTATCTTTTTGCGTACTTTCGACTAGTTCAATAAAAATTTTTGACCCAAAATTTGTTCGGCGGACCCCTAGGTCGAAAAACCCGAAAAAAGTCGAAAAAAGTCGAAAATGTCGAAAAATGAGAAAACCTCATATTCGGACTCTACACGAGCCCCAGATATTGAAAAGTGAAATCCGCGGTCGATTTGGAACAAAAAATTTACCTAGGCAAAGTTGTATGGAGGTAGGGACCCCTGAGAAAAAAGTTTGGTCCCGAGGCTCCTTGGACCACCAAGTCCCTAGGTCGGACCAAAATCGGAAAAAATCCGACCAAAGTCGAAAGTGTCGAAAATTTTAAAAAACCCCTTTTGGGGCCCTATGGCCTCCCTAGATAATGAAAAGTGAGGTCCGCGGCCGATCCGGAAGAAAAACTTGACCTAGGGAAACTTGTATGACGGTGGGGACCCAAAAAAATTTTGATGAGTGTAGTTTAGACAGGCCGGAAAATGTATCGGTGGTCCGTATCAAGGGACGTCTTTTAGTTCCATGGGGTGGTGGTCGTCGAACAAAGTCGCCTAGGTCGACCACCAGAAAGACCAGTCGTGTTGTAATGGATGTTTTGACCACTTTACTAGGGAAACCTAGTAGGTCGAAGCAAATTTGGGGTTCGAGATGAGTTGGTGAAAGTTGGTCCAACCTAGGTGTGCTTGGTGGAGGTTGACCATGAAAGTAGAGCATGATAGGAATGACCATAACTTTGGTTCTAGATGTCGGATCGGTACACTTGAGGCAGTTTTGGAAAGGTGAAGGCCTGCTCTAGCTATGTTTCCTACCAAGCTGAGCGCCTACTAGTGACCCGGAGGAGGTATTAAGGGTCAAAGGCAAAAAGGGGTACCCTAAAGTGCATGTGACCAAGAAAATGGGAAAAACGGTATCGCCTATAGCTCAGGCTGTATGGCTCGGATCGGAAAGCTTGGATATGCGTTGGAAAGGTCTTGACGAGCGCTAGCTATGTGTCCTACCAAGCGAAGCGCTAGGTGTTGAGCAAGTCGGTCATATTAGAGGGCAAAGGTGAAAAATGGTGGTTTAGAGGCGAAAATTCACCTTATGATCGAAAATAGCGGGCGAACGATAAGAGCTACGAACACGGCGTAGAACAATCATAAGTACGTTACCACAAGACCTAACTTTGGCCAATATAGAGCGAGAAGATCGGAGGTACCCATCAGGGTGATATGGCTGGTTCAAAGTTGGACCAAAACGAGACTTGAGAAATGGATTGAAACACGGTATCGCGAATAACTCAGGCTGTATGGAACGGATCGACAAGCTTAGATCAGTGTTGGAAAGGTCGAACCGAGCGCTAACTATAATCCCAAACAACCGAAGCGCTAAGTGTTGAGCAAAACTGAGTTATTAAGCGACAAAGTGGAAAAATAATACCAAAATGGCCAAAAATCACACAAGACCAAGAATACCGAGCAAGCGGTAAGAGATAGCGGGTTGACGTAGAATACTTATAAGTTTGCCTCTACGAGACCTAAAAGTCGTCCATAGAAAGCGAGAAGATCGGACCACTCTGGAAGGGTGATACGAGTGGTCAAAAATTAGCAAAAATGAAACATGGCTAAAATGGATTTGACTTGTGCACCATGTAGCTCCGGCTGTATGGCATGGATTGTAGAGCTAGGATATGTTTTGGAAAGGTAACACCCAGCGCTAGATACGACTAGAAGAAAGCAAAGCGCTAACTAGCATGATTTGGAAGTTATTAAGCGTCAAAGTCGAAAAATGTTACCAAAATTGAAACTCGAGTACATTGGGCCAAAAAGTACAAGTTGTGAAATTTGGACTTACGAGTAAAATACCGAGCAGGCGGTAAGAGATAGAGACTTGGTGTAGAACAATTATAAGTTGGGCATGTTATAACCTATATTTGGCCCGAACATAGTCTCGAGATCGGTGGTACCTAAAAGGGTGGTACAGGTGTTAGATGGTTTTCCCAGAGCATAAGCTCCACATGATATGGAAAACGGGAAACATCATAACTTCGGCTGTATGGCATGGAATGGAACGAACAAGGTATCGATGGAAAGAGAAAAGGTAGCGCTAACTATAATTCCTTCCAAGCAAAGCGCTAGCATGTGACCGTTTGGGTGTTATTGTGAGTCAAAGTCTGAAATTGTTACCACGAGAGGCGAAAATCCAACTAAGTCCATGAATACCGGGCTGGCGGTAAGAGATACGGCTTGGCCGTAGAACATTTATAAGTTGGCCAAGACAAGGCCTAAGTTTCGTCCATAGACGACAAGAAGATCGAAGATACCTGAAGGTGAGATATGGGCGTCCCAAAGTGGGCCTTTGAAAAAGTGACAAACTTCCCTTATAACAGCATACACCAAATATCTCTGGCTCTATGGCACCGAATAAGAAGTTGAGCTCAGCGACAGAAAGGTGATAGTCAGCGCTAAATATCATACGAACAGAGTGAAGCGCTAAAGGGAAAGGATCTTGGTGATATAAGGTGACAAAGTCGAGAAAAGTTGCCTCAAAATCATGAAAAATGTGAAAAAATGGCTAAGTCCCGGGTGCCTTAAGGGCAGGTTAATCGAATGTACCGAGCTGGCGGTACGAGATAGAGACTTGGTGTAGAACAATTATATGTTTGGCATGGCAAGACCTACATTCGGCCAATACAAAGTGAGAAGATCAAAGATACCCGCAAGGGTGATATTGGTGTCCAAAGGAAAAAAGCACTAAGTCTTGGGAAACTTATATGAAGAAAAAGGACCCTGATGGGTCATATGGGATGGATCGAAAAATCGGCTAAGTCCCAAAATGGGGATGTCAGAACTACACTCATATGTTACCACATCAAGCAAGGCAAACTTATATGAAGCAAAGGACCCTGATGGGTCATATGGTATTTTACGAAAAATCGGCTAAGTCCCAAAATGGGGATGTCAGAACTACACTCAAATGTTACCACACCAAGCAAGGCAAACTTATATGAAGGAAAGGACCCTGATGGGTCATATGGTATGGATCGAAAAATCGGCTAAGTCCCAAAATGGGGATGTCAGAACTACACTCAAATGTTACCACACCAAGCAAGGCAAACTTATATGAAGCAAAGGACCCTGATGGGTCATATGGTATGGATCGAAAAATCGGCTAAGTCCCAAAATGGGGATGTCAGAACTACACTCAAATGTTACCACACCAAGCAAGGCAAACTTATATGAAGCAAAGGACCCTGATGGGTCATATGGTATTTTACGAAAAATCGGCTAAGTCCCAAAATGGGGATGTCAGAACTACACTCATGTGTTACCACACCAAGCAAGGCAAACTTATATGAAGCAAAGGACCCTGATGGGTCAAATGGTATTTTACGAAAAATCGGCTAAGTCCCAAAATGGGGATGTCAGAACTACACTCAAATGTTACCACACCAAGCAAGGCAAACTTATATGAAGCAAAGGACCCTGATGGGTCATATGGTATTTTACGAAAAATCGGCTAAGTCCCAAAATGGGGATGTCAGAACTACACTCATGTGTTACCACACCAAGCAAGGCAAACTTATATGAAGCAAAGGACCCTGATGGGTCAAATGGTATTTTACGAAAAATCGGCTAAGTCCCAAAATGGGGATGTCAGAACTACACTCAAATGTTACCACACCAAGCAAGGCAAACTTATATGAAGCAAAGGACCCTGATGGGTCATATGGTATTTTACGAAAAATCGGCTAAGTCCCAAAATGGGGATGTCAGAACTACACTCAAATGTTACCACACCAAGCAAGGCAAACTTATATGAAGCAAAGGACCCTGATGGGTCATATGGTATTTTACGAAAAATCGGCTAAGTCCCAAAATGGGGATGTCAGAACTACACTCATATGTTACCACACCAAGCAAGGCAAACTTATATGAAGCAAAGGACCCTGATGGGTCATATGGTATTTTACGAAAAATCGGCTAAGTCCCAAAATGGGGATGTCAGAACTACACTCAAATGTTACCACATCAAGCAAGGCAAACTTATATGAAGCAAAGGACCCTGATGGGTCATATGGTATTTTACGAAAAATCGGCTAAGTCCCAAAATGGGGATGTCAGAACTACACTCATGTGTTACCACACCAAGCAAGGCAAACTTATATGAAGCAAAGGACCCTGATGGGTCATATGGTATGGATCGAAAAATCGGCTAAGTCCCAAAATTGGGATGTCAGAACTACACTTAAAAGTTACCACATCAAGCAAGGCAAACTTATATGAAGGCAAGGTCCCTGATGGGTCATATGGTATTTTACGAAAAATCGGCTAAGTCCCAAAATGATGATGTCAGAACTACACTCAAATGTTACCACACCAAGCAAGGCAAACTTATATGAAGGAAAGGACCCATATGGGTCATATGGTATTTTACGAAAAATCGGCTAAGTCCCAAAATGATGATGTCAGAACTACACTCAAATGTTACCACACCAAGCAAGGCAAACTTATATGAAGGAAAGGACCCATATGGGTCATATGGCATTTTACGAAAAATCGGCTAAGTCCCAAAATGAGGATGTCAGAACTACACTAAAAAGTTACCACACCAAGCAAGGCAAAGTACCTAGGTGAACCCTAGGAAGAAACACGGGCCAAGTCAGATGGCCTAAGTCAAGAGAACAAGTGACCTAGGCAAAGTTGTATGGCGCTGAGGACCCTGAAAAATCTGGTTAGTGTAGTTTAGACAGGGTAGGTTTTTGGGTCGGCCGAACCCCCTTATTTTGGGTTTTGGCCTCATCAAGAAGCTACACCTAGGCAAACTGCCTAGGGTGAAAGTGCGAAGACCAATCGAATAGTAAGACAAGTTTTGACCGATCGCCCTAGGCAAGCTTGTATGAAGAAAGGGACCCTAAGGGTCATATGGAAATACATGAAAAATCGGCTAAGTCCCAAAATTGGGATGTCAGAACTACACTAAAAAGTTACCACATCAAGCAAGGCAAACTACCTAGGTGAACCCTAGCAAGAAACACGGACCAAGTCAGATGGCCTAAGTCAAGAGTGCAAGTGACCTAGGCAAAGTTGTATGACGGTGAGGACCCTGAAAAATCTGGTTAGTGTAGTTTAGACAGGGGAGGTTTTTGGGTCGGCTGAACCTCCTTATTTTGGGTTTTGACCTCCTCAAGAAGCTACACCTAGGCAAACTGCCTAGGGTGAAAGTGCCAAGACCAATCGAATAGTAAGACAAGTTTTGACCGATCGCCCTAGGCAAGCTTGTATGAAGAAAGGGACCCTAAGGGTCATATGGAAATACATGAAAAATCGGCTAAGTCCCAAAATTGGGATGTCAGAACTACACTAAAAAGTTACCACATCAAGCAAGGCAAACTACCTAGGTGAACCCTAGCAAGAAACACGGACCAAGTCAGATGGCCTAAGTCAAGAGTGCAAGTGACCTAGGCAAAGTTGTATGACGGTGAGGACCCTGAAAAATCTGGTTAGTGTAGTTTAGACAGGGGAGGTTTTTGGGTCGGCTGAACCTCCTTATTTTGGGTTTTGACCTCCTCAAGAAGCTACACCTAGGCAAACTGCCTAGGGTGAAAGTGCGAAGACCAATCGAATAGTAAGACAAGTTTTGACCGATCGCCCTAGGCAAGCTTGTATGAAGAAAGGGACCCTATGGGTCATATGGAAATACATGAAAAATCGGCTAAGTCCCAAAATTGGGATGTCTGAACTACACTAAAAAGTTACCACATCAAGCAAGGCAAAGTACCTAGGTGAACCCTAAGAAGAAACACGGACCAAGTCAGATGGCCTAAGTCAAGAGTACAAGTGACCTAGGCAAAGTTGTATGGCGCTGAGGACCCTGAAAAATCGGGTTAGTGTAGTTCAGACAGGGGAGGTTTTTGGGTCGGCTGAACCTCCTTATTTTGGGTTTTGACCTCCTCAAGAAGCTACACCTAGGCAAACTGCCTAGGGTGAAAGTGCGAAGACCAATCGAATAGTAAGACAAGTTTTGACCGATCGCCCTAGGCAAGCTTGTATGAAGAAAGGGACCCTAAGGGTCATATGGAAATACATGAAAAATCGGCTAAGTCCCAAAATTGGGATGTCAGAACTACACTAAAAAGTTACCACATCAAGCAAGGCAAACTACCTAGGTGAACCCTAGCAAGAAACACGGACCAAGTCAGATGGCCTAAGTCAAGAGTGCAAGTGACCTAGGCAAAGTTGTATGACGGTGAGGACCCTGAAAAATCTGGTAAGTGTAGTTTAGACAGGGGAGGTTTTTGGGTCGGCTGAACCTCCTTATTTTGGGTTTTGACCTCCTCAAGAAGCTACACCTAGGCAAACTGCCTAGGGTGAAAGTGCGAAGACCAATCGAATAGTAAGACAAGTTTTGACCGATCGCCCTAGGCAAGCTTGTATGAAGAAAGGGACCCTATGGGTCATATGGAAATATACGAAAAATCGGCTAAGTCCCGAAATTGGGATGTCTGAACTACACTAAAAAGTTACCACATCAAGCAAGGCAAAGTACCTAGGTGAACCCTAGGAAGAAACACGGACCAAGTCAGATGGCCTAAGTCAAGAGTACAAGTGACCTAGGCAAAGTTGTATGGCGCTGAGGACCCTGAAAAATCGGGTTAGTGTAGTTCAGACAGGGGAGGTTTCTGGGTCGGCTGAACCTCCTTATTTCGGGTTTTGGCCTCCTCAAGAAGACAGACCTAGGCAAACTGCCTAGGGTGAAAGTGCGAAGACCAATCGAATAGTAAGACAAGTTTTGACCGATCGCCCT
Source organism: Anopheles ziemanni (assembly GCF_943734765.1). NCBI lineage: Eukaryota > Metazoa > Arthropoda > Insecta > Diptera > Culicidae > Anopheles > Anopheles ziemanni. The sequence continues at coordinate 127,544 of NW_026689814.1, read as the reverse complement.
AGGCAAGCTTGTATGAAGAAAGGGACCCTATGGGTCATATGGAAATACATGAAAAATCGGCTAAGTCCCAAAATTGGGATGTCTGAACTACACTAAAAAGTTACCACATCAAGCAAGGCAAAGTACCTAGGTGAACCCTAGGAAGAAACACGGACCAAGTCAGATGGCCTAAGTCAAGAGTACAAGTGACCTAGGCAAAGTTGTATGGCGCTAAGGACCATGAAAAATCGGGTTAGTGTAGTTAAGACAGGGGAGGTTTCAGGGTCGGCTGGACCTCCTTATTTCGGGTTTTGGCCTCCTCAAGAAGACAGACCTAGGCGAACTGCCTAGGGTGAAAGTGCGAAGACCAATCGAATAGTAAGACAAGTTTTGACCGATCGCCCTAGGCAAGCTTGTATGAAGAAAGGGACCCTATGGGTCATATGGAAATACATGACAAATCGGATAAGTCCCAAAATAAGGATGTCTGAACTACACTAAAAAGTTACCACATCAAGCAAGGCAAAGTACCTAGGTGAACCCTAGGAAGAAACACGGACCAAGTCGGATGGCCTAAGTCAAGAGTACAAGTGACCTAGGCAAAGTTGTATGGCGCTGAGGACCCTGAAAAATCGGGTTAGTGTAGTTCAGACAGGGGAGGTTTCAGGGTCGGCCGAACCTCCTTATTTCGGGTTTTGGCCTCCTCAGAAGACAGACCTAGGCGAACTGCCTAGGGTGAAAGTGCGAAGACCAATCGAATAGTAAGACAAGTTTTGACCGATCGCCCTAGGCAAGCTTGTATGAAGAAAGGGACCCTATGGGTCATATGGAAATATACGAAAAATCGGCTAAGTCCCAAAATTGGGATGTCAGAACTACACTATAAAGTTACCACATTAGCAAGGCAGACTTGTATGAAGAACGGGACCCTGGTGAAAGTAGCAAATATCCCAAACCGAACATGAATATTATACACACAAGAGTACGAACATAAAGGAACACGGACCAAGCGTACCGAGAGAATCGGTACTATAGAACCCTCGTGGTTCTACACAAAGACTTTATGTTAGGGGTTCAAGCCCCATAGTACTCAAACGGTGACAGTAGCAAATATCCCAAAACGAACGTGAATCTTATTCACAAGAGTACGAACATAAAGGAACACGGACCAAGCGTACCGAGAGAATCGGTACTATAGAGCCCTCGTGGTTCTACACAAAGACTTTATGTTCGGGGTTCACACCCCAAATCGAACGTGGAATTTACTTTCTGATGGTCATGCGGTCGTCCAAAGGGGTCTAGTATCCTGGGATGACAAGCATCACGGGCAAAGCTCGTATCAAAACAGTCGAAGAGGCCCGCGAAAGCTTGCTTTCCATGGCTATGCGATGCACAAATTGAGTTTACTCACCGTAGTATAAAACGAACGAACCGAACCTATCCGAGTAGGGATAATGGGCGCAGTAACATACTTCTGTGACCCAGCGAGAGTTGAACGAGGTGACATGAACTGTCAGTGGCTTATATCAGATGGGATACATACATGAGATTGCTTTCAAATCTACACTCGAAAACCTAACCAAGTAAAAGCGAACGTGGGGAGGATTCGAAACCGGTAACGAAATCTTAAGCTGGAAAGAGTCATCACTATGGATACATATTATGCGAAACCAATCAAGTGCTCAGTACTGATCCAAAACCGAAGAGCACTAGTGAACACCTTAATCTCACCCTAGTTCACATCCAAGTGATCGACCACGTGTGTGAAGCAAAGACCAATCGAATTCCTGAATGAACCGAACACTATGAACAAATGGCCAAAAACGTTATAACTATCCAAACATACTACTATCTAGCGAAAGTCATCACGATGGAACCATACCATGATCTTTAACCTATAGCGCTCACCATATTCCTACCCAGAGTGCAAGTGAACAGATTGCCCACCCGTACCCAGTTCACAACCACGTGATCGACTAACATACCGAGGTTACCACAAGTCAAAGTTATACGTTTACAAGCGCAAGACCAATCGAAAACCCCGAAAGCAATCTCGACCCAAAATGTATTATCCGTGAGTGTAGTCGAGTCTCGTACTCGTCATCTGTAATCGTCGGATAGAATATCCAGTACACGGTTGTCTTTCCAAATGAAATCTACATACAGAACTCGCTCTTGGCAAATGGGTGGCATTGGCGCAATCAGGAGCGAGTTCCCGTCCGGGTGCCAAGTGATTGGCAAATGTCTGGGGGAAAGCAACCATATGTTGATTTGTCTGTTAGTGTACTGGGTGTTTGAGGTATGTAGTATCCACGCTTGGTTGGGTGTGTCAGAGGACCGTGAATGCGTTCGCAACCCCAATTGGGGTACATCGGGAATGATTTTGTGGAACCGATGTGCCCGGCACACACTAAGTTTTGTTGCAAGTTAATAGTGTGCCATGTCCGGGGGGGTTGTGATTAAACTCTGGTGAATTGCGTACTGTGGTGATTGGGGTATGAAAGCCCCGCAGTTGCAATGATCGGACGCGCCTAGCGTGTCCTTTAGTTGATGGTAGGGAAATGAAGGCCCTTGTCAGCTCACCTAAGTATTCATGGAAGTTTGGCATAAGGTCGCTGTGGTAGGGGTATGAAGGCCCCGTCAGCGCATGCACAATCGGGCGCACGAGCGCTTAGCGGAGTCGAATGCCGCTCAAGTGCCTGTCCGGTGCATCGGGTGTGTGTGTGATACGAGGGCAATGAGGTTCGCACGGGGGCTCGCCTCCCGTGTGCTACCGGACTTGACAACATATAGAACGTGGTGTTTGCTCCTCCGGGTGCAATGGGACAATGAACATTCGAACGCAAAGTCGGAATTCTGGTTGATCCTACCAGTAATATACGCTCGTCTCAAAGGTTAAGCCATGCATGTCTAAGTACAAACAGATTTAATGTGAAACCGCATAAGGCTCAGTATAACAGCTATAATTTACGAGATCATCAACCTAGTTACTTGGATAACTGTGGAAAATCTAGAGCTAATACATGCAACATGCCAGGACCCTCGCGGGAACTGGTGCACTTATTAGTCAAACCAATCGCGGGTTCTCCGTGTCATTGAGTTGAAGTCTGGATAATGATGCTGATCGTATGGTCTCGCACCGACGACAGATCTCGCAAATATCTGCCCTATCAACTATGGATGGTAGTATAGAGGACTACCATGGTTGCAACGGGTAACGGGGAATCAGGGTTCGATTCCGGAGAGGGAGCCTGAGAAATGGCTACCACATCCAAGGAAGGCAGCAGGCGCGTAAATTACCCAATCCCGGGACGGGGAGGTAGTGACGAGAAATAACAATATGAAACTCTTTAATGATGTTTCATAATTGGAATGAGTAGAGCATAAATCCTTCTACGAGGATCAAGTGGAGGGCAAGTCTGGTGCCAGCAGCCGCGGTAATTCCAGCTCCACTAGCGTATATTAAAATTGTTGCGGTTAAAACGTTCGAAGTTGATACTTGTCCAACACAGTCCGGCTCCGCCGACCCGGTCAACCCGTGGTCGGTGGGCCAAGTCGGAATCTGGTTGCGACTCAATGGTGTGGTAGGGCACCAAGTCTGTGTCATGGTGTGCCCTTCAACGGGTGCAAGTGTAACATAGAGCTCGACCGCTCACGTTTACCTTGAACAAATTAGAGTGCTTAAAGCAGGGTGCCCAAACGCCCTAGAATAATCTTGCATGGAATAATGGAATACGACCTTGGTCTAATCTTTCATTGGTTTGTACTCAGACCGGAGGTAATGATTAACAGAAGTAGTTGGGGACACTAGTATTACGGCGCGAGAGGTGAAATTCGTAGACCGTCGTAAGACTAACTAAAGCGAAGGCATTTGTCAAGGATGCTTTCTTTAATCAAGAACGAAAGTTAGAGGATCGAAGGCGATTAGATACCGCCCTAGTTCTAACCGTAAACGATGCCAACTAGCAATTGGGAGACGCTACAACCAGGTGCTCTCAGTAGCTTCCGGGAAACCAAAGTCAGGTTCCGGGGGAAGTATGGTTGCAAAGTTGAAACTTAAAGGAATTGACGGAAGGGCACCACAATGAAATGGAGCTTGCGGTTCAATTTGACTCAACACGGGAAAACTTACCAGGTCCGAACTTATGGAGGTGAGACAGATTAATAGCTCTTTCTCAAATTTAAGGGTAGTGGTGCATGGCCGTTCTTAGTTCGTGGATTGATTTGTCTGGTTAATTCCGATAACGAACGTGACTCACATATGCTAACTAGAACGCAGTCAGCGTTAATGCGTCGATGCCGATTGGAACGGGTTAGGACCTTTCGGTGGAGTATGACCTGACACCTTCGCTGTTCGTGTGCGCAAGTGCACTTACGGTACGCTGCTTAGCAGGACAATTTGTGTTTAGCAAAATGAGATCGAGCGATAACAGGTCCGTGATGCCCTTAGATGTTCTGGGCTACACGCGTGCTACAATGTGGGTAGCAGCGTGTCTCCTATTCCGAGAGGAACGGGAAATCACTCAAATACTCACTTAGTAGGGATTATGGATTGCAATGGTCCATATGAACTCGGAACTTCTAGTAAGTGCTGGTCATCAGCCAGCGTTGAATACGTCCCTGCCCTTTGTACACACCGCCCGTCGCTACTACCGATGGATTATTTAGTGAGGTCTTTGGAGATGATCGTTCGCTGGATCCTCGTGAACCGCGTCTGCTTTATCGAAGTTGACCGAACTTGATGATTTAGAGGAAGTAAAAGTCGTAACAAGGTTTCCGTAGGTGAACCTGCGGAAGGATCATTAGTGGCCAAGTGATCCTTCCAGAAGTCCGAACCTGCGGGTTGAGACTTCGGCACAAGTTGCCATATGATAATTGACGAAACACTATAGAAGTCCGAACCTGCGGGTTGAGACTTAGGCACACGTTGCCTTATACATGACTTCGAACAAATACACAAGTCCGAACCTGCGGGTTGAGACTTCGGCACAAGTTGCCTTATACATGACTTCGAACAAATACACAAGTCCGAACCTGCGGGTTGAGACTTAGGCACAAGTTGCCATATGAAAGTTGACGAAACACTAACAAGTCCGAACCTGCGGGTTGAGACTTAGGCACAAGTTGCCTTATACATACATTGGCCAAATAAACAGAAGTCCGAACCTGCGGGTTGAGACTTAGGCACAAGTTGCCATATTATATTCGATCAAACACTAAGTAGTCCGAACCTGCGGGTTGAGACTCAAGACCGTAACAAGATGTCACTATACAAGTCCGAACCTGCGGGTTGAGACTTAATGCGATCTAGATACCAAGTTGACATCCAATACCTGTTGAGCAAAACCAAAGATTCCCTGTTCTCGAATGAATACACTATATAACAGGGAATCATGAAGAAATCAAGCAAGCGTGAAACAAAGTCATCACTTGGGCATGCTCGATAGCCAACCACATGACCTTAACCTAAGAGAGCATGCAAACCACATGATATCTATTAACGATTAACCCGCCCTAGTTCAATCGTTCACCAAGTGATGACTTCAGTATGGCTAAGAGAAAAACTTTTAAATGGGAAAAACTCTAAGTCCGAACCTCCGGGTTGAGACTTCCGCGTCGGAGGTGGGCGCACCTCCTATCCGAAAGATGGTGAATCAGGGGTGTTCGATCAGCAATGGTCGGATGCCTCGTCGTAGTCCAACTATGACAATCAAAGTCAAGACCTCCGGGTTGAGACTTCCGCGTCCGGAGGTACGCGTACCGCCTACCCGAAAGATGGTGTGCTTCTGGGGTATTCGATGAGTCGGATACCCCGTCGTAGTCCAACTATGACAATCAAAGTCAAGACCTCCGGGTTGAGACTTCCGCGTCCGGAGGTACGCGTACCGCCTACCCGAAAGATGGTGTGCTTCTGGGGTATTCGATGAGTCGGATACCCCGTCGTAGTCCAACTATGACAACCACAGTCAAGACCTCCGGGTTGAGACTTTCCGCGTCCGGAGGTACGCGTACCGCCTACCCGAAAGATGGTGTGCTTCTGGGGTATTCGATGAGTCGGATACCCCGTCGTAGTCCAACTATGACAATCAAAGTCAAGACCTCCGGGTTGAGACTTCCGCGTCCGGAGGTACGCGTACCGCCTACCCGAAAGATGGTGAATCAGGGGTGTTCGATCAGCAATGGTCGGATGCCCCGTCGTAGTCCAACTATGACAATCAAAGTCAAGACCTCCGGGTTGAGACTTTCTGCGAGTACAAGCATAAAGGAACACGGACCAAGCCGTACCGAGAGAATCGGTACTAGAGCCCTCGTGGTTCTACATTGAGAGAGCCCTCGTGGTTCTCATTAGGGGCTTTATGCAAGACGTACTCAATACTGTGGTGTGAAGTATAAAGTATAGAGTCCTCCCCTGGTCCACGCTGCTCCGGCGGTCCTGGGTAAGATAGTTCATTCTAGCTTGCCCTATGTGGAAGAGGACTCAATACCCTACCTGTTGAGCTTGAAACAAAGTCATCACTTGGGCATGCTCATAAAGCCATACACAATTACATTATATTCGAATGAGCATGCAAGCGACCCTATATAGACCGAACCAAAACGATAGATACCGCCGTAGTTCACCCCCACCAAGTGATGACTTCAGTATGGCTAGTGTGTGAAGTATAAAGTATAGTCCTCCCCTGGTCCACACTGCTTCGGCGGTCCTGGGTAAGATAGTTAGTTCTAGCTTGCCCTATGTGGAAGAGGACACCATACTTAATACTGTGGTGTAATGAACAAAGTATAGTCCTCCACTGGTCCACGCTGCTTTGCAGTCCTGGGTAAGATAGTTAGTTCTAGCTTGCCCTATGTGGAAGAGGGCATACAAGACAAAGTATAGTTCTCCCCTGGTCCACGCTGCTCCGGCGGTCCTGGGTAAGATAGTTAATTCTAGCTTGCCCTATGTGGAAGAGGACTCAATACCCTACCTGTTGAGCTTGAAACAAAGTCATCACTTGGGCATGCTCTATAGCCAATCACATGACATTAACCTAAGAGAGCATGCAGCGTATTATCCCAATGCAAAGTAAACGATAGACTCGCCCTAGTTCAGTGCTTCAACCAAGTGATGACTTCAATTTGGCTAGTGTGTGAAGTATAAAGTATAGTCCTCCCCTGGTCCACACTGCTTCGGCGGTCCTGGGTAAGATAGTTAATTCTAGCTTGCCCTATGTGGAAGAGGACACCATACTTAATACTGTGGTGTAATGAACAAAGTATAGTCCTCCACTGGTCCACGCTGCTCCGGCGGTCCTGGGTAAGATAGTTCATTCTAGCTTGCCCTATGTGGAAGAGGGCATACAAGACAAAGTATAGTTCTCCCCTGGTCCACGCTGCTTCGGCGGTCCTGGGTAAGATAGTTAATTCTAGCTTGCCCTATGTGGAAGAGAGCATACATGAACCAAGAACGAAGGTTATGATCGAGGAATGATTCGACAACTAACCGATGGTATGAAATGTGAAGAATTCAAGCAAGCACACAATCAAGTCATCACTTGGGCATGCTCGATAGCCAACCCTATGACATTAACCTAGTAGAGCATGCGAAAACCAATATATATGTAAACGATGCCCCTCCCTAGTTCAGCGCTTCAACCAAGTGATGACTTCAGAATGGCTAAATCAAATCGGTTCAAAACATACCATCGGTACCCTATTGAAACACACAAGTCGATATCAAACCTCATGATTGTGTAGTCCTCCACTGGTCCACACTGCTCCGGCGGTCCTGGGTAAGATAGTTCATTCTAGCTTGCCCTATGTGGAAGAGGGCACATTACTCAATACTGTGGTGTTATGAACAAAGTATAGTCCTCCACTGGTCCACGCTGCTTCGGCGGTCCTGGGTAAGATAGTTAGTTCTAGCTTGCCCTATGTGGAAGAGGGCATACAAGACAAAGTATAGTTCTCCCCTGGTCCACGCTGCTTCGGCGGTCCTGGGTAAGATAGTTAATTCTAGCTTGCCCTATGTGGAAGAGAGCATACATGAACCAAGAACGAAGGTTATGATCGAGGAATGATTCGACAACTAACCGATGGTATGAAATGTGAAGAATTCAAGCAAGCACACAATCAAGTCATCACTTGGGCATGCTCGATAGCCAACCTCATGACATTAACCTAGTAGAGCATGCGAAAACCAATATATATGTAAACGATGCCTCCCTAGTTCAGCGCTTCAACCAAGTGATGACTTCAGAATGGCTAAATCAAATCGGTTCAAACCATACCATCGGTATCCTATTGAAACACACAAGTCGATATCAAACCTCATGATTGTGTAGTCCTCCACTGGTCCACGCCGCTTCGGCCGTCCTGGGTAAAATGGAACATTCCAGCTTGCCCTATGTGGAAGAGGGCACATTACTCAATACTGTGGTGTGAAGTATAAAGTTCAGTTCTCCCCTGGTCCACGCTGCTTCGGCGGTCCTGGGTAAGATAGTTCATTCTAGCTTGCCCTATGTGGAAGAGGACACTTCATACTTCGTCTCTAAGCGGCGGCTTGACTCCTCCCTACGGGGAACGGGTTTACGCGCACAGCGGCGGCTTACGCACTATGGCAGTCATGGATGCCTTACGTTTCTATGAAAAGTGTGTTCCTCCCCTGGTCCACGCTGCTTCGGCAGTCCTGGGTAAGATAGTTAGTTCTAGCTTGCCCTATGTGGAAGAGGACACGTAGACTTACTGTGGTGTGAAGTATAAAGTTCAGTTCTCCCCTGGTCCACGCCGCTTCGGCCGTCCTGGGTAAAATGGATTCATCCAGCTTGCCCTATGTGGAATGAGGACACTTTATGCTTCGTCTCTAAGCGGCGGCTTGCTCCTCCCTACGGGGAACGGGTATACGCGCACAGCGGCGGCTTACGTTATGGCAGTCATGGATGCCTTACGTTTCCATGAAAAGTGTGTTCCTCCCCTGGTCCACGCTGCTTCGGCAGTCCTGGGTAAGATAGTTAGTTCTAGCTTGCCCTATGTGGAAGAGGACACGTAGACTTACTGTGGTGTGAAGTATAAGGTTCAGTTCTCCCCTGGTCCACGCCGCTTCGGCCGTCCTGGGTAAAATGGATTCATCCAGCTTGCCCTATGTGGAATGAGGACACTTTATGCTTCGTCTCTAAGCGGCGGCTTGCTCCTCCCTACGGGGAACGGGTATACGCGCACAGCGGCGGCTTACGCAAGTTAGTCACCCTCGGCAGTGGATCACTCGGCTCATGGATCGATGAAGACCGCAGCTAACTGCGCGTCATAATGTGAACTGCAGGACACATGAACATTGATAAGTTGAACGCATATTGCACGTCGTGGGAACCTACCATGATGTACAGATGACTGAGCGCTTATATTTGAGAAATGTATCGCATACATTTAACTACGCCGTGACACCCGTCACGAGACGTGCACCATGATGTTAACTAGGGTCGCGACGACCCGCTAGCATTAAAGAACCCGTGGTTTACAATATACTGGCATTGGAATTCGAAGTATTTAGAGCGTCCGTGTTCCCGCGTGAGGCGGAAGTACGAGGAGAAGGCGTGCTTGTGGTGTCTGTGGTGGTGTTTACTGATGTCTAGCTTCAGCTTATTTATTTATTTAAATAGAAGCGAAGATGTCAAAGTAGCGTCGAAGCAGCAGCGGTAGCACAAATGATTCAAGTATGGAAGTTGACCAAAGGAACACAAACAAACTAGCGTATGGGCAATGGAAGGTATCAGTGAGTTAAACCACACGCGGGCTAACAGCCCGTTAACCGAGTCCAACGGTACATATTGGACATTGAAACAAAGTAGTCGCAAGCCAGATGTGACGATAACAACCGCAAGGTACATAAGCCTCAGTTCATGTGTGACAACCCCCTGAATTTAAGCATATTAATAAGGGGAGGAAAAGAAACCAACCGGGATTCCCTGAGTAGCTGCGAGCGAAACGGGAGAAGCTCAGCACGTAGGGGTGGCGGCCTGTCCGTCTATCCGATTCCGTGTACTGGTGCGTCTCACTATCCGTCATCTTAGCGCTTTTCAAGTCCAACTT